>NC_064920.1:119149086-119452117 GCF_023897955.1 Schistocerca gregaria
TTTTTAATTTTTTTCTTTCCTTGTGTAATTAGGATTTAGGTTGGTTCAAATGTGAAGATAAAAGGTTTCTTTGTGAACGAGTGAAATGATGTTTATGGTTTTTTTGTGTAAATTGAAAAGAGTCGCTCCTGAGTGAACCAAGATCTGTGTTGAATTAATGCAAAACTCAGGGGAATATCCGATCTGTGGGTATTATGGGTCTGGCAAATCCAGGTCCCCAGCTGTTAGTAGCCTTGTTTCGGATTTTCTGCTTTCAGTGCTACTATCTATCTATTACTATTCTATGTCTGTCAGTATAAATGAGGATCTCTTACTATAGTATGCGTGCTGTGTGAATACTTTAAGATAGGAGAACTCTGAGAAAGGAATGAGTAAGTTTGGAATCTTGAAAACAGGATGCGAGAATACGATTGTTTAACCAATGGCTTCCCAATATGCGCTAATATGTTAATATTGATGATATATCTTTTTTGTTCTTTATAGCTGAGTATGTAAAGTGCTGTCTGTGGATTTCATCAGTATATTGATTCCCTTCAAGGTGAAAGAAGAATTGTGGTTTGTATAATTTACGTGGCCCTGAAATAGTATTATTGCAGTCAAATGACGAGCAGTTTTCCAGCAAATGGGGGATGGAACGGAAATATGGATACTTTTTGTAGTCTTGACTGATGTTGATCCAGAGCCTGAAAAATTATTCTGAGTTTAATACTTGTCCTAGAAAAGTGACGTTAATGTGTTTTGCTGATGCTGTGATCATTACAGCTTATTGTTTTCGCTGGTGCGGGATACACTGCAGCCTATATGAGTTGAACTGAAGAAATTTCCCTCTTGAAGGTAGAGGAAGATTAAATAATTTTGATTATGGGACCGAAGGAAAGCTTGGTTTAATGTAATAAGATTGAAGCAAAACATTTGTCATTTAAACTGCAAGAGGATTCGGATCTTTTCTGTCAGTTGTAAGTTTAATAGGATGTTAAGATGAAACTGTTTTACAGACTAGAGGTGACCACAACTTTGCCATTCATGAGAAATGAATCCAGAATGACCACCACAGGCGAAATAACTGATTTGGAAGCGAAAGATAACTTAAAGAAGGAACGAAATGGGTAAGAAAATGTAGTATAACCTGTATAATGAAAATATTTTTACCCTTCTCAGAGTCATCTGTGTGATTAATTTTTGTTATAACGTAATTTTAGACGAAATTGCCTTACTGTTTTATGTGTGAATATATGAGTATGATAAATGTATAACTGCGAGTCTCTTATCAGGTGTCAACTGGTATAAATATTTTGGCGTGTAAATAACCATTGTTCTCTTTACTGTGTATGTTTAAAGAATGTTTCTCCATGTTTATGATGTGACAAGACATATGTGGCGAGCATCAGGAAGAGGACGAATTAGAACAATGCTGTAGTGGTATAAACACTGTGTTGAAGTAGCATTGAAGTAGCTTGTTGGATTAACTAGTAGTGGATAGAAGTAGAATTTTGAGTAATACATGTTTATGGGTAGTTAGTTTGTAGCATAGACAACAGGTGTGCATGTGTGTGTGTGTGTGTGTAAATAACATGTGAACGCTATGCTGCCCTGACCTATACTTTCACAAGGCATAATCCTATTCATTTTAGGCAATTAATAAGTAGCATTTGATTTATTAAAACGCAAGTAACCACATTAGCGGTGTGGATTTAGATATTATATTGTCAGTTCATTTAATTTTTATTTTTCTACTGTCAAGTCATTTCACTTTAATTTTTTGTATTGTCAAGTCACTTAACTTTTATTTTTATATTGTCGATTCATCTAACTTTTATTTAAAAAAATTAAGTCTCACTTTTGTTCTTAAAAATTGTGAAAGACAATACTAAGTGGTATTATGTATAACATTTTGCAATCACATAACTATGATCAACCATTTCAGTGAATGCAGTTGAGAACCTGAAAGCGAACCCGCTAAACTTTTACTAGACAGCGGGAGCAATGAGGAGGAGTACTAGTTGTAAACATGTGGGTTTCCCAGCAGGACACGCTGTCAGCCGGGCCACTTCGGGAGCGCGGCCGACAACAAAAGAAGGGTACGGGACAATTGCTTTCCCTTGCACCCGGAGCTAATGGCCGGCCGCGCCAGTGCGACCCTTCGTGGAGGCGATGACCTGAGATAGCCGAGCGGTCCACCGCGCGGAAATCCATCTGCTGGCAACGCACCACACGCACGCGACCGTGGCGAGACGGTCGCGGTGAAACGACAGAAGACAGGGGATAAAGGGGCGTGGAGCCTTTTTACAGGTACTTTCCAGGAAAACTGGCAGACTTCAAAGACGCCTCTCAACATTTCCTGACGGATGCCCACTGTCAAGCGACAGTAAATCATGGTTCGATGTTCTCTGGCCGATAAGGATGGCACAAAGAAGAGCCATTAAGTGTCATCCTTGCCCAGGAATATCAAACCGGCGAGCCAATTGAGGATAACTCAAGAATGTAACAACACAAGGGGCGTGGAGCCTTTTGAGACATATTGTCCAGAGAAACTGGCAGACTCCAACAACGCCTATCAACCTTTCCTGACGGATGCCCACTGTCAAGTGACAGTAAATCATAGTTCAATGTTCTCTGGTAGCTGAGAGTGGCACAAAGAAGAGCCATTAAGTCTCATCCTAGCCCAGGAATCTCAACCTGGCGTGTCAAACGAGGATACCGCACGAATTTGACAACACAAACAGGGAACCAAAACGAGATGTACGTGACACGGGCCACCAAGAGAAACTTCATGAGGGGGCAGAGACGGCGGGATTGCACGCAACAGATGGACAAAAATGCCTACTGAACAGTGATTATACGGTTCTTAGTCCAATGCATATACATGTGTTTCTGTCAGAGAAACTTTGACTCATGTGTTTTGCAGGGTTTCGATTTATTGGTTTTTATTAGACTGACTCTTGTATTTTGCAGGTGTTCTAATTATTGATTTTTTTTTAGACTTTGATCTTGCATTTTGCAGGTGTTTTATTTATTGTTTTTTTAGACGTTGACTATTGTACTTTCAGAGATGTTTTATTGATCAATGTTTGTTCTTGTGTGATGTATTAGATTTGTGATATTTTGTTTCGTAAATTCATTGCTGTGGCATTGCTTCATTTAACAGTCAGATAGCTATTCATTCTCGTGGGACTGTGATCGATTAGCCTTTGCATGGGCATATTTATAGTGAGGAACCACTTAAGGGTAAAAATCACATAATTAATTGTAGTTTCAGTATAATGACACAGTGATCATTGTCTCCTAACTAACTGAAATATAATAGAGTGATTAAATTAGTGCCACAAAGTTATTTTAATTCTACAAATTATTAGTTTTATAAGATATAGAATTTTTTTGCGATAACCACTATGTAAAACATGTTTTTTTATCTTTTTTTTTGCTTTTGCGGATTTGGCATTGTAAAGTACTGCTTTATAATACTGATGTTATTTTCATTTTTTTTTTAAATTGCTGTAGCACCTTTGCTATTTTCATAAATTTTACTTGTTAATAAACAGTCTGTCCATGGTGAGCGTCTGAAGTGGTAAGATCTCCAGCTAAGTGCGTGTCTGCTAGGTCCGTAGGACAATGGATTTCTTAACTTCAGCCTAACTGAAAATTTAATCACCTTTATTTCAGGTTTAGCTCTAAAATATCTAATGTTATCTTAAATTGCAACGCAGTGAAATTCGAGTCACAGTTCAGAAAATCTTCTGGCAGTTGCTTTGTCACTACTTTATGAGTAAAGTGGAACCACGTGTTAATCAGTAACTGTAACTAAGATCATCAATCTTAAATGTGAATGTGCGTAAGATTATAACGTCTCGTCTTGAAAGTATTTTTCAATATAGCAACTTTTCTTTATGTTCAACCCACATGGGGTGCACTTTGTGAGACCAGTACCACGTGCTTATACAATTGTTTGACCCATCAGGTTAATAGTAAGACGATAGTAACCAGTTCCAGGTTTTTCTTTTGTAAATTGCTTTTCGATCTAATTTATTTTAATTATCAAAATTATTGTGGAGTTACACTCTTTGTGTAAATCAAGTTGACCACGTGAAGCATGTGGTGTAAGCATCAAAGTAGCCCTCAGCTATTCTTTTCGGGAAGATCTCACAAAGAGTTAGTATAAATTTAGTATACTAGTGTGTGATAATTACATGACGGACAGGATTGCGCCACGAACGTAACTTCTTTGGGTGAAAATTGAATCGGTTGGTTGTGGTCAATTTCCTCTTGCATATGTTTCAACGTTCTTCGTGTGTTATTTTATGAATGTAGTGTTGTATGCAGTCTCCCAATCTTGGCTCCCTATTTGATGTGTTCCATAAGATTGCAAACTCACATTTTCACAATCCTAAATAAGGCACCAGTTTAGTTATGAATCAAGTTTAATATGATGAAATTTCAATGATCAATGTTAAAATTTAATATGCTGAAATTTCAATGATCAATGTTAAAATAAATTTCCAAATATAAAATGATTTATTTCTCTTTATTTAAATTGTCTTTTGATATATATATCACTGGTTATCGTAAGATGAATACTAAAAGATTATAATTAATGTTAGTCTGGTTGGGAATTTGGTAAGCTAGACAGGATACCTGGTGAAACAGTTGCTCAGTAATGCAAGGTTAACTTCCTCAGATAGCTCACAGCTTTTAACCCACTGTTATGGTCTTTAACATCAACACCGCTTACACCTCAAATTAATGCAACAAGATTACATCAGGAAGAAGAAGGAATAGGATGATAGGAACGAACAGGGTGTTAAGACATCAGAGAATGATTTCCGTAGCGCTCCGAAAAAAAAAAAAAAAAAAAAAACTCACAGCATTGCTGAGAACAGACTTTATTATCCACCAAGTTCCCAGTAATACGAGGGTCACTCAAAAAGAAATGTACACAATTTTTTTTAAAAATACAGTTTTCATTCTGCATGTATGAATATTTTACAGTGTGTAGATATTTTACACTGTGTTGATCAGTAACTCTAACTAAGATCATCAATCTCAAATGTGAATGTGCGTGAGATTATAAAGTCTCGTCTTGACAGTATTTTTCAATACAGTTTTCAAACTTAGTTCAACCTGTTCCCGTGAGAGGGGCCGTCACAGCATGTCTTCAAGATGGCTGCTACACTTGACGTTCGTCAGAAGCAACAAGTTGACATAGAATTCCTGTGCTGTGAAAACGAAACAGTGGGAAACATCTACAAGAGGTTGAAAAAGGTGTATGGAGATGCCACTGTCGATCGCAATACAGTTAGTCGGTGGGCAAGCAGGTTACGTGATGAAAGCGGGCACGGCAATATTGAGGATTGTCCTCGCAGCGGCAGGCTTCGTACTGCACACACTCCAGACAATGTGCAGAGAGGTAACGAATTGGTGACTGCTGACAGGCACATCACAGTGAACGAATTTTCACACTACGTTGGGATAGGGGAAAGAAGTGTTTGTAGAATACTGAAAGTGTTGGCGTTAAAAAAGGTTTGTTCCAGGTGGGTTCCCAGGATGTTGATAGTGGCTCACAAAGAAACAAGAAAAACGGTATGCAGCGAACTTTTGGAACAGTACGAGAACGGTGGAGATGAATTTCTTGGAAGAATTGTGACTGGTGATGAAACATGGCTCCATCATTTTTCACCAGAGACGGAGAGGCAATAAATCGAGTGGCTCCTGCAAATTCACCCAAGAAAAAAAATTCAAAACCACACCTTCTGGTGGAAAAGTTGTGGCTCCGGTGTTTTTCGATTCTGTACGGCTCTTGCTTGTGGACATCATGCCAAGTGGAACCACCATAAATTCTGATGCATATGTGACGACACTGAAGCTCGACTGAGTCGTGTTCGACTACATCGGCAAAAGCAGGTTGTTTTGCTGTTGCACGACAATGCACGGCGACATGTCAGTCAAAAAAACATGGAAGCGATCACAAAACTCGGATGGACAATACTGAACACCCACCTTACAGTCCTGACCTGGCTCCATGTGATATCATCCCTTTGGGACACTGAAAGATTCTCTTCGTGGAACAAAGGTTGAAGATGATGACTCCCTTGTGCACGCTGCCAAACAGTGGCTCCAACACGTTGCCCCAGAATTTTACCGTGCGGGTATACAGGCGCTGGTTCCAAGATGGCGTAAGGCAGTTGAGAGAGATGGAAATTATGTGGGGAAATGAAAATATTGTTCCTAAAGGATATATCTACACACTGTAAAATTTTCAAATATGTATAATAAAGGATGGAATTAAAAAATAGTGTGCATTTCTTTTGGAGTGACCCTCGGTTCAAGTGTGTCAGTTTCCCTCGCCGCCATGTCCGAGCTACAGAGCTTTTACTTTCTTACATGAGGTGTTTTGTTTCCCGCCTCACGTGCCTGTTTACTCCGCTTCCGATACGAGCAGCTGCATGACGTTACGGTACTCCACACGACACCGCAACACGCCACGCCACCCGGGGGCAAGTTGGCGCCGCTGAGCCTTTCCGCCCCCCGCCCCCTTCCACACGTCTGCTGCTGCTGCTCACCCGAGGACTTACCTACCCGCCGCCCAAGTTTGCCGACGGCGGAGGCGGCGCTGGGGGCACAACGGCGAGACGGATCGTCTCCTGTTAGTTTTAGCGCGGCGCGCGCGCCCACGCCCGGCCTGTCACTTCCACACGGGGCTCACCCCACCTACGCCTCGCCGCGGTCGTCGCCGCGAGCTTTCTCCTGAAGATGTTCCTGCCAAGCGCTACCGAAACAGTTACATACGTGGCAACGACGCTGCAAATTGTGCGAGATCCTTACAAGGGCTGAACGTTAACGACAATCTTCGGGTATACGAAGTGGAGTCGAATGGAAACTTTAAAACTGTAATTAAAAAACTACGTTTCGCACCATAGCTCTGCACTTTGGCAGTACTGTTACCAGTGGCGTAAGGAATACTACAGGCAAGCGAAACGCGGCTTTGATGCCAGTTCAAAACAAGTTCAAAACGCCTACTGCGACTTGCACCTGAGAGGTCGCATGTCTTTAAGATGCACACAGTGACTTGCCCCCTCTCATATTTATATCTTACTCTGAGTAATTCGATTTGAGGAAGTATGGCCGAGCATTGTCATTACAAGGCTAGTATTCGGAACTCAGAAGATATGAATAGTTTCCTCTCTCATTGCATGTAGTGAAAAGTTGCTATTGCTTCATACGGGGACTCTCGTCACCTGGGTGGTCCGGTGACAGGTGGGTTCTGTTTGAAAGGGTTCTGCCAATGGGTGTGAGGGAGTCTAGTGGATGATGTCCAGACGCCGACATTGTCATAAGAGCGGGGGCGAAACGCCCACAGAGGCCTGACGGAGTGGCTGGGGATAGAGATTCTATTACTTCGCAGAAACAGTGAAAACACTTTTTGACGGGCTACCAGCGAGGCGTGGGAATGACTTGTGTTCCCAGGCAGTCTTGGCGGGCAAATTCCCACGTTTTCTGCAAAATCATAACTGTGATTGGCTTGCTCAGGGCACAGCTCCATGACGTAGCAAAATCCGCACAGAAATTGGCGCCAAGTATCTCCATTGGTGGAACAGTAGTTCTGCGTAAAAGTGGCCTATGTTGCCTGTCTTAAGCAGTTTTGGCAAAAGTTGACTGTATCTGAGTTACTGTGTGACTTCAGTTGTTAAAATCAATCACTGTAACGTCAGTGATGGTGTAGCGATCCTTCTTTTCTCCCTCAGAGGCGCATTTGTGTTGCTAGGAAGTCTTTAGTCTGGAACAACCAGACCAGGATAATTTGTTTCGGGCTATACTCGCGACATTATCATTACCACGACGGGACGTCGAAGCAACCAGCCTTCGCCTCCGGTATGCCAGATCGTGTCCTTGCAGTTAAGAAGACAGCTCAGTAATGTATGCCCGCAGCACCGGCAAATTAGGGAATTTTGCTATGTGACAATCAGAGCTCAGCAGAGCGCGCCTGTTCCCGACTTCTTTTCTAACGTGGTTCTGTCTTGGGTGTTCGTTGTCTGAGTTCTCACTACTGCAGCACCAATTAATGTTGGGTTGGCTGGGTGTTTCTCTTAAGATTTGAGTTGCAAGGAATTGGCTCCACTTACCACTTGGTCATAAATGTCACAATCTAGTTTATGGACAACTTCACTTTCATAGCATTTATTTGAGTATCCAGTTTGACGTATTGTAAATGTTTCATGTGTTTTTTTTTTGTTATATTGAGTTTAGTCATAATAAATCAAATTGTTATTTTGGACAGAACTTTCATTCTGTGGATCGGTAAAGCAACCCTTTCATTTCTCACTACGTTAATGAAACTTTCCTTTACCTAAGTAATTTCTAACCAATTAGATTATTGCAGGTGCCAAACTCTTTTCTACTCCACTTGCAGGGTTGATTACAGTCAGTTTGCGTTTCTTCTTAATCCATGTGCAACAGCAAAAGTCGGAGTTAAAAAGGGGGGTAAGGGCTTAGATTATCATTTCCGTATGAAGATTCGAGAAGAATTTAGTGTTAAATACATTGCTAGCCCCGGCACCTCGCGCACCAAGGAAGAACAGCGTTCTGCCATACGTCTTCTGAGCAGTGAAGGAACGAAACCTATTGCAATCCATCTGCGAATGAATGTCCGGTATACTGATGCATGTCTATCACTGCAGAAAGTGTATGAGTAGAGTAGGAAGTTCGGGATTGATGTGACTCCTGTGACAGACTCACAGTTCACGGTTCAGGTACACAGAGTTGTGACACCAAAGTTTACTGCGGCAGTTCAAGAAACGATGGTGGAAAATCGCCGTGTGATGGCGGATGAAATAGCCGCAAATCTCATGGCTCAGCACATCACATCATTCATTAAATTTCGCAAAGTGTCTTCAAGCCAGGTGCTGCGGCAACTCACTACGGAACTGGAAGGGCAACGTTGACGTATGTGAAGAATTTTTGCGGCGCTTTCAACCAAAAGGTACGGCTTCTTCGCAGACTCGTTGTAGGAGACGAATCCTGGGTACACTACCACCAAACCGAAATAAAGAAAGCAAGCAAGGAATGGCGCCATTCCTCATCAAGGAAATTCAAGAAGCTCCGAACGCAGCCATTTGCAGCGAAGGTTTTTTTGACTCTCTTTTCGGATGAACGAGATGTTGTCTGAGCCCTACACGACTAGGAGAAACACTATGAGTAGTGGGTTATTTCAGTATGGTACTATGTATATAGACTAAGGCAGCGAGTGAAAATGTGTACCAAGGTCGGGAATGGAACTTGAATCTCCTGATTAGTAGGCAGGTGTGTTAGTCACTACGTCACTTTGGCACAACGGATAGCAGAACTGCAAGGATTACCCTCGTATGCCTCCCTGTTCTATCCAAAATCTCACTGCAGCTCCAATCTACTGTAAATTCCCCATCAAACGCAGTGCATGAGTTGTCTGTATGCATTGTAAATTTTTACTGCACAGTTTTAACATCTTTGGAAATGTCATTTTTGACCTTGTTACGATGATTTAAAAATGGGTCTCGGCCCGAAATTAGTCATTCAATAAATAAAAAGTAGTAATTGGCAACTTGGACTGGTATTTCGTTCTACTGATTAACAGAAGGTGCTAACCAAACCTACTGCAGCATGCTGGAAGTTCGTACAATTAAGCAAATTTCTTCCTGTATGAAATATTCGAATGAAATCCTGATTACGCAGTGAGCAATTTGTAGTTACGAAAAATACGTCATAACCTACAGTAAAGCAGATGTTCATAAGAATTTCAATAAATTTTAGATTTAAGAAAAGATGCACCTACTGCTTACTAAATCATCTGTTAATAATTATTTATTTCTGCAAAACGATTTAAGTCGTGAAAGTTCTCCTTTAAATAATAAAAAATAGTTGAAGTTGCATAGATAAGTAAATCTAAGGGCGGAAGTACTGTTTCTGGTTGTAACCTCTGAGTTGTAATAATAAATGAACTGTCGTACTCATAAGGCAAAGTTGCACTGTAATAATAATTAATTGTCGTAATGAAAAGAGAAGTCTTTCATACCGTAAAAGTTAGCAGTCTGTCTGCAAGAATTTTGGACAGTATGATCTGCCTGAATAATGAACTTTGACATGAAACCTAGAGTAATTTGTTTCGCAAAACTGATCACGAAAACTGAATAACATAAGTTCGCCCTGATTGAATAAATAAAAAGAAAATCAAAATACTTTCGCCTTAGCTTTATTCTGCGCAAGTCTGGATAACGCGTGACAGTACTGCTCGAGCCGCTTTGCTAAAGCTGCAAATTACTGTATCCACACAGAGACACTCAAGAGATGCCATGACTTCTACTAGTAATTGCAAATCGAACTGTTTTTCGAACAGACTTCGTTGCATATCCATAAAAAATTGAAAGGAAGGGTTGGTAAAACAATGAAATATGCCCATAAATGCCAACACTAAGTTTTTTGTACATTGTAGAAAGGTGCTCAAGCCAGATTTCAAATTTAATGAACTTTACAATATCCAAACAATACACTTTCCTATCTCTCAGATCTAGCAGCTTTCAGTACAATAACCAAGATAGTCCGATGACGCAGCAGTAGAGAAAAAAAGTAACATTATTATAATATTTACGTTGGACATTTCATTGGACTTCCTAATTGACATGTTGATTTAAGAAATTGACAAATCGAGACTTTAAATTTGAAATATAATGATGCTTAGACACAGCTTACCATTGTGTGCATCCACGGGCGATTCTAGAAGTCAGTCAACAGGGGCCGGATCCTAATTGGGGGGGGGGGGGGGGAGTTTGGGGGAATTGAATATGGCTTAACAAAAGGAGAGTTGGGGTCTTCTACCGACCAAATGGTAAAATTTTTTGTTGCTTAAAGCAGTTTTTGATAACTGTTTTGGAGTTCAGGGTAAAAAATGTGTCTTGATAAACAACAACGCGCCTATTTCAAGTTAAATGATATTTATTGGTTAAGGTAGTAGACTATTTGAACTCTTATTCTTTTTTAATGTGTCCTTGGAATACATTGCAACCTATATTGCTATAAAATTATTAAAAAAATGATTGAATCTGTTGGAGTAATCTATTCGCTGATTTCTGAAGTAATTTTAAGCCCTCTCCCCTTTGCCACCTCCACTGTCTGCTTCCTCACTATACCAAAGCTTAACTCTTTCTGCTCTAGTACGCCCTCGCGCAAATCAGAGATACTAACTTAACTTCTGCGATACGCTTTACCACATCGCTGCTCGCTCACAATCGATTTAGATATCAAAATTATACACAACACCTATTAATGGAATTTTCAGTTTTAGAAAAATGAGCAGCTGGCGACTACCGCACTCTGTTAATAACATTCCAATTGACAACAGTAATTAAGACACGTGAGCAAAAATATGCGCCAGGTGCTTAGTAAATTCTAAATGATAGCCGTTCAGGTTACAAGGTACTCAAAACGCGCCACAGCGCTCAGCAAATGATCAATTAAATATCAACAGGTGACTGTGAAGTAAGCTCCGAACTAAAATGTCAACAGCTACGAGAATAAAGATAGATGTGTTTAAGAAATTGAGGTAAACACAATAAAGTTATTGCTGTTCTACTTTTCCGGGTTCGAACCGGCTGCAGACCGACTTGAGATGGCTCAGCCTTTTCTGACGCAGACACGTCGCTCGGTCGCTTCGAGAGCGGAGGCAGGCTCGTGGCCGACAAGGTCAACGGAAAGCGGCACTAAGCTCTCGCCCGTTAACGGGGAAGCGACACAGGACTACGGATGGACTGAAATTCTAAAGCACCAAAATGTTAAACACAAGGATGTACAATTACAAATTGTGAACACACCAATTTCCGTTGTATTGTTGTGCTCTTCAGACTGGTTTGAAGCAGCTCTCCACGCTACTCTATCCTCTGCAAGCTTCTTCATCTCCTAGTACGTACTGTATCCTACATCCTTCTGAATGTGCTTAGTGTATTCATCTCTTGGTCTCCCTCTATGTTTTTTACCCTCCACGCTGCCCTCCAATACAAGTTTGGTGATCCCTTGATGCTTCAGAACATGTCCTACCAACCGATCCCTTCTTTTTGTCAAGTTGTGCCACAAACTCCGCTTCTCCCCAATTCTGTTCAATACTTCATCATTAGTTGTGTGATCTACCCATCTAATCTTCAGCATTCTTCTGTAGCATCACATTTCGAAAGCTTATATTCTCTCCTTGTCCAGACTATTTATCATCCATGTTTAACTTCCATACATGGCTGCACTCCATACAAATACTTTCAGAAACGACTTCCTGACGCTTGAATCTACACTCGATGTTAACAAATTTCTCTTCTTCAGAAACGCTTTCCTTGCTATTGCCAGTCTACATTTTATATCCTCTCTACTTCGGCCATCATCAGTTATTTTGCTCCCCAAATAGCAAAACTCCTTTACTACTTTAAGTGTCTCATTTCCTAATCTAATTCCCTCACCATTACTCGACTTAATTCGAGTACATTCCATTATCTTTGTTTTGATTTTGTTGATGTTCATCTTAGATCCTGCTTTCAAGACACTGTCCATTCCGTTCAACTGCACTTCCAAGTCCTTTGCTGTCTCTGACAGAATTACAATGTTATCGGCGATACTTAAAGTTTTTATTTCTTCTCCATGGATTTTTATACCTACTCCGAATTCTTCTTTTGTTTCCCTTACTTTTATTTTCTTTTATTCCCATTTCAGGTAAGGGAATTGAAAGTGACATTCTTAGATTTGTCCGCTCTAACAGAATCTATATACATTACCAGTGACTTTGAATTTCAGATACAAGAAACTGGGAACTCTATCACGAATCAGGCAACTAACATCGTAACACCAAAAAGAGCTATCAAATTTGATGTAGAATATCAGGCTTATAAGGGTTCAGCGATCTGTCTAAGAGTCACGTCTATATAAAATTCTAACTACCCCATATTATATTCGTTCGGAACATTGACTGCCTGAAGTGATCCCTTATAACTCCTTAACAAATGGTAGAATTCTTGTCCGTGAGCTTCACTAGAATTTCAAAGCAGCACAGGATTTGTCCTTTACATGTGAACCTGCAGTTATCAAGCGAAATGTGTCACCAGATTATAAACTGGAACTGGCCACATGTGTTGCCGACAAGTCCTAGAGGCGAATCAGCAGGTTGCTTGCTCCTCCCAGCGGTGATATCGACGTCCGAACACCACGTACGCCAACAGGAAAGCAGCAACCCCACCGACCAGGGCATGTACGCCAGTAGCCACATCCCCTCAACGTTCGTAACTGTCCCTCCTCTTCACAGCTCGGTGCTCCCTCTATATCCCGCAGCCCCACTCGCTGGTGACGTACCACTAGCGTCCTCTCTTGGACCTGCCTCATACCACCGACAGCCAGTTCTACGTGCGAGGATCGCGAACCAGCCCACTAGCGATATAACGAATCGAGCGCAGCGGCTCAAAGACAACAATCCGGTCAAGAGCAATATCCACTAATCATTGATGTTACTCTCTCAACTGCGCATTTTTTGATGTTGACGTAGAAGTGATGTAATCACTTTCTAAAGTAGCCACGAAGACATTATAAATGATACACTACAAACCGGGAAATACTTTTAATTGGACTGGAATTCATATGATCCTGTTGTGCACAGCGATCGTTGAATATAGCCAAGGCATAAAAGAGCAGCAATTGATTGCGAAATGAGTCGTTTTATGACAGCAGATACAGATTTCTACCATTACATAGCCATCTTCAGTGCACGTCACAATGGTTGCACTGAGTTCATGTTAGACTCTTGTATGTTCTACATCAACCAACATTCTTTACTACGTGCACTTCGAACTAATGGCACCTGTTATATGCAAAAAAATGGTTCAAATGGCTCTAAGCACTATGGGACTTAACAACTTAAAACTAACCTAACTGCATCACACACATCCATGCTCGAGGCAGGATTCGAACCTGCGACCGTAGCAGTTCCGGACTGAAGCGCCTAGAACCGCTCGGCCAAACCGACCGGCTGTTTTATGCACCGAAAATTGTTATGCAATAGTTGAAATCTAGATATAATGTAAAAAAAAAAAAACAATGGATTTCTCGATCGGCTGCTGTTCCTTTGCCCATTGTCAGTGCTCTCTTGTTGTTGTGAAGTTCAGTGACCAGCTCCTTGTGTCTGTACTGCTCACAAAAGTTTTATTTTCTATCGTCTGTTGTTACGTCAATGCGATCGTAGCTGCAATTGTTCAGACATAGAAGAGCGTGATTAGTGTAAACTGTATAGTGGTTTTTGGTTACATTAAGGGCATTTTCTTTCTGTGCTAACACACCACGTGCGAAGAAACGGAAGACAGTCATGTGCCGATCATGCATTTAAACCTCAACCCTCTAGAAGACAGGTGTCACTCAACTCAAGGCTATTCGAAAGTACCTCAGAGATTCCAGGAATGATGCACCAGAAGTGCAGGGCATGCAGAAAACTTGCACTTATCAATGGACAGAGCATCCTCCAAATCTCTATTCGTAATACGCGCCTTGGCCTGGTTGCAAAACGGACCGCTAGGGGTCAGAATATGGCGTATAAAAAAGCAGTGTACACTTTTTGTATCCTTAGACTCGCTAAATGAGAATCTGCTGTATTGGTTTAGCAATTTCGTGCACAAATCAATCCGTACGCGTTACGGGGCATTGCGTGAGAACGATTGCTTCTGCACTGTGAAGGTGAAATTGTATAACTGTATTTTGCTAAACACCTTATTAATGCCATAAAGATATAATAACTGTGTAGATACGAAAATACTTGTAGCTTCAGATTCCAGAGTGTCGGATGAAATTATAACAAATCAAGATGTCCGACAAAAGTATAGTCGATCGTCCACTTTATTTAATTTATATACTGACGACGTAGTCATGAAATGGAAAGATGATATACAGTTAGGAACTAAAACAGGATCTAGTGCACCATTACATTTTCTATTATATGCTGATGACAAGACAATTATACAAGAAAATTTACACAGAACAATGTAGAGAGTGATCTGAGTATAATATACTAATGTAATATAATACAATGTACCTGCCTCTACAAATAAGGGAAAGATAATTATTTTCAAACCGAAGAATCTAGTCATCTCTATAATAAGAATAAATGAAAAATATTAGAACGAGTGTACGACTTCAACCATTTAGGATGGGATGTTATTTTAACTATAACATATACATTGAGAAGAAGTTTAATAAATTTGCAGTAATCTGCGCAACAATTATAAGGACGACAAGAAAGGAAACATGAATAATTTTCTATAAATCTATGACTGTAGCTATTCTTTTATATGGTTTCAAATCCCGGGCGATAAGAAAAAAGGAAAATCAAGTATACTGGCAGCAGAGATGAAGTTCATAAGGACTGTAACAAAATATATAAAATAAGGAGTGAAACAATAACACCAAATTTAAACAAAACTTCAGTTAATGACAAAGATCAAATGGTCGGATCATGTTCATAAAATGACAAATAATGGAGAAGCAAAACGTGGAATTATTGGGTGACAAGAACGAGAGAACTAGATAGACTTCGTAAGGGATGGACGGATGGCAGAGGCTGGTACAGATGAATATAACAGTTAATCCTTAGATGGAGATAAAAAGTTAACACGACGTCTGATACCTCCAGCCCCCCAGCAGAGAAGGTGGAGCGTGTACAAAACCATTCGTCACGAGCCCAAAGAAACTGTGTTACAAACCAGGATCTGGAGAGATCCTCCGTCCACTGACATGTGTCTCTTTCCTGTATGCATTAGAATTTTCGCACGCTCGTCGTATTAAGCCCCTTAAGTGCTGCGCAATAACCATGCACTTTCATGATTCCCTTTTTTGTCACTGGAGGACAACACGGGACGACAGAATAGAACCGATTGGTTTCTTACTAAGGGAAAGTTAATACCAATCTTGGAGGTAAGAGAAAAGTGAAAGGAGAGTGGAGCGGCTGGAAGGAACGGATGTGAGGAATCGGGAAAGTTAATAGA
Source organism: Schistocerca gregaria (assembly GCF_023897955.1). Classification (NCBI taxonomy): domain Eukaryota; kingdom Metazoa; phylum Arthropoda; class Insecta; order Orthoptera; family Acrididae; genus Schistocerca; species Schistocerca gregaria. The sequence goes on from NC_064920.1 coordinate 119,165,103, forward strand.
GATACTGGAGGTGACAGAAAAGCGGAAGGAGCGTGGAGAAGCTGGAAGGAATCGATATCGGGAATCGGGAGTGTAATTTGTGTGTTTTGTATCATGATTTGGTTTCACATATGATTATAAACTTATTTATGAAGAAACTAAATTGAAAAAATTAACTTTTGAACAGTATATATTATTATATTCATGTGCGTTAAATAATAATAATGTAAGAAAATCTACATTATTGTTGTTAGTGAGAAAGAGATTTTTATAATTAGTATTGAACGCAAACACAGAGTTTATTAATACAACAGTGACAGTCTATCATACTATTTTAAATATGTCAGTCACCCATTAATAACCAAATGAATTTCCTGCACATTCTTAATATGGTGTTAAATAATTAGTTGAGGTTCATTGTCAATAAATAATTGTAAGTAACAAAGAAAGTAGTAATTGACTAAGATAGGAAAACACAAGAACATGAAGGGTTTCTTGGCAATTGATGATATATGTCACGTATTGAATATATTATTGTGTGTTATAAAGAGTAATTTTTTGGTAGTTTTAAACATAATTTTGGGTGAATGATATGTGTCTTGATGCATTCTTTTGTATTTTTCCTGGTCTGTTATCAGCTGACAAGAAGAACATTTGGTATCTTTGGACTGGCAGAAGTTGGTGTAATCCATAAATCAAATGAATTCCGTTATCATTACCAACCGAACGCCACGTGTTCCATTACAATGCCCCTTTCGTATTATTTTAGTACTTCGATGTATCTGGACCGTCACAGTATGGAGTTCCTAAATCACTGCACGTGAAGCTAAGCATTTTCACCTTATACGATAATTTCGTCTTCGTTCATCATTAACGTAATCCTTCCCAAATCCATCCGCAGCACAGGATAATCCTCAGCATAAGAGTTTACCCTGTTAGGGTAGCCGACACAGCAGATGAGTTTACTCTGTGAGGGGAGCTGAAGTGTACGAGACATAAAATGAATGAGAAGAAGGTACATTCCGAAGAAATGGAATGACTGTCGCAGACGTTTACTAGCTCTGTCCTATTTACTCCTCTGAGCCACAGATTTGTGTTCTTCGTGTGTAATCCAAGGTAGCGAATTTGTATGAAGCAATTACGCAGCGGCTCTATTAAAGGCAGTAGTGCAGCGCGGGAGTTGCGCCCAGAGCAGTCACGTGACCGTGCAAAGTGCGCGCGTGCCGAATGGCGCGAGGGGATTCGCGCGAATCCGCAGGTCGGGGCGGGCGCACAATATTAGGGTCCCGCAGGGCCCCTGAAGGCGGTCCCCAGCGCTAAGTTGGCCCGCGGAACAAGGCCGCTGGCTTCCTTCGGCATGCGGCGCGCGCATTAACGAGATTGGCGTCGGAAATGTGTCGGACGGGGCGGTGACGCGGCCAGCGGCTAATGCCCGGCTTAATATGCAAATGCAATCCGGCAGACGGCGCAAAAAGCGGCGCCTAATGCCGCCGGCTGCGACGATTACGGCACGGCAGCCTTAATGGGCACCCCCCCCCCCCTCTCATCTCTTCCCCCACCCCCGTAACCACCTGCGTCCGAAACGAGACCCTCTAGCCCACCTGGCGAGCCAGGGAAACCTCTCCCAAGGTCGCGCGGTACAACTGCTTCCTACCTCCTGCGCGTGCTTCCTGTTTTCCAATAGTAGTTCTCGTTCGTACCGATGGTAACGACCAACAGTACCGTTTAATAAGTCACAGCTGCAAAACACTGCTACAAAATATCCGGTAGGAAGCATCCCGAGTGACCTAAATTGGAAGTAGGTTCAGGTTGCGTAAGTCGTACCACAGCCTAAGTCGTACTCCAGTAATATCTGAAACCAAATTTATAAAATTCGACGTCAAGTGGCTAAACATCGAACTAAAAAGTCGTGAGAGCAAGCAAAAACAAGTAAGCGGACGTGTGGCTGTCGTGACAATAACAGTTAACAAGTAAGTCTGTTTGACTGTTCCTATTTTTTATTATAGTCTCTCGCTCATTTGTATCAATTTCAAAGAAGAAAACGGATATTTTCGCGATATTCTGCCACTCATTTAAGCATAATAAAATGGTAGAAACTTTGAGAGTATGCTTTTAGTTCTGGTTTGAAACACACTGCGTAAGTTGAACCAGTGGAGAATTCGTTAAAAGGGAGTCGTATCGCCCTATCTTGACAATGTTAAATTGGCTGTATAAATGTCCCGTTTTCACAGGAACTGTTGAGTATATAAATGTGGTGTTTTTATCACATGTTCTCCCATGTTTTGTGACTCTATTGCCCTACAATCACTTTAAAATAACAACTGGAAAAAGTTATGATTTTTTCCTATAGATATAATTTTTTGCTGTAAATATTCACAATTTTAATTTCTTGAATTTTAACTGTTAGAGTAAATATTACTACAGTACAGTTAAATCATCATTGTACTATCTACGTTATGTGGTAAATAATTCATTGATGTAAGTTCAGACGTTTCTGAGAAAAAAGGGCTTTTATACTGAAATATGTCATGTTGAGAAAATTGCGTTTAAAGAAAAAATTTTAATATACAGCCAACTGATACATAAAAAATGTTAGAATCCTTCTGGGCGGTGGTCCTCATCTCCTCCTTCATCTTCCTCACCCAATGCTGCCCTCCTTCTATTGGATTTGGCTTCTTTTGACATATTGTTTGTTGCGATCTCTGCCTTCATGATTCGCAGTTGGTCCAAGTCCATCACACTTTTAGTGGTGTTGTAACCCTTTATGTACCCAAGTTCAAAGACTGACCATACAACATTGTTAAATGATTCATTCGCATTTTGTGTTTTGCCCTTGAGACATTTCTTCAACAGCTCTGGTTGGGCAAGATCCTGAAGCACAGGTTTATGGCAAGCATAACAGTATTTGGTATAGTAAGTTTGTGCGAGAAAGTACTTTACCCCCCCTCTTTTGCCTTCAAGTATTTACACCATTCAGTGGAACACAGGTTGTGTATTGGTTCAGCATCTGTAGACAGCTTGTGAAAATAAATTGCCCAAACAGCTCTCTTCATACCATCTAAATTATCTATGTTACTTCTAATAGCCATACCATAATATTGTATAATCTAATCAATTTGTTTATCAGTCAGTCGACGTCTTAGACCATCAGACAACTTGGTTCTGCCCAATTGCTGTTTGAGTCTACGTAGTCTCGTGCCCATCCTCTTTTGCACATGATTAATGCACTCTAGTTTTGTAACTGACAAATTACTGTAGGGTTTACTCTCCATCACTGCCTTATACGATCGTGAGTCTCCATCCCCAAGAAAACTCATGTAGGAACAGAACAGTCATGCTGGGTACGTTGGAACATTTTCACTGCAGAAACAACCTCCATCCCTCCACTAGTTCCTTCATTGTTTCTCTGAAAATTCATTTCATGCTTAGTTTGCTTTTCAGTACTCTTGCCTGCTTGCCTACAACCCTGACAGTACATGGTCAACACATCAACATCCAACATTTTCCCATTGTCGATGCTGATAATAGATGAACATGAATTCTTTGACTGGAAACCTCTTTATGGCAGGATCCGTCGAAAGATATTTCTGTGTCAGAACTACCATTTTCTGCTACAGCGTGTTCTGCTGCTGTAGTCATTGACTCCATAGCACACGCCTTGACTCTAATTCTTACTATGGAGTTGTATTTGATAGACTTTGTAGGGGGACTAGGGAGGTTCAGCAAGCCACAAAGAATCTTACCAGCGTAATGGCCTTTTCCTATGCATCTAAGTCCATAGAAGTATCTTAGATTAGTGTCAAAAAGTCCATTCTTTACACTTACTTCTGAAATCTTGAAAGGCTTTTTGCTTTAACAGTTCAAACACATTATTTGTAAAGTGCACACTACGTAGAGATAGCTTTTCAGATATTTCAATTTCCCTTCCACATACACGACAACACACTGTTTCACACAAAGCTGAAAAAAGTATATGGAGATTAATAATGATATTGCTGTTTGTTTCACTGTCTGAAGCTGCGTTGTATTTTACATTATTACCCAGCAGTTTTTTCTTGGAAGTACTCGGAGGAGTAGAAGGACTGTCACTGTTTACAACCAAATTATCACGCCCTTCGGTGCTAACCACTCTTTTTACATCTGCTATATTTGTTCTGTAACATTGTATCCTTAGTTTCGTATTTTTTAAACACTCCTTTCGTTTTAGACATGACGAAAAGTATCACAGGAAACACAGAAACTAAAACGTGGCTAGTGGATAACTGTTATTGTCAAACACAAACAAATGTACAGTTCAAAGGGTTTACTGCGAAGTGCAGCCAGTGTAGGCAACTTATGAAACGGACAGTTCTCTACAAAACAAAAGAAACCGCAGCCTTCTAGACTATAAAGTTCCAGAGAAAAATGCCAATATGCGAAATGATGGAAAACAAAATTCTCGCAAATGTCAATGCATGATTATTTTCAGATATATATATAATGTCAAATTTTGTCATTTTGGGCGGTACCCGTTGATGGAAATCGCATACAAACTAATAACTGATTGTTTCATCCAACCAGTATGACGAAGACAACGTAGAATAAAAGGAAACAGGAGGATATGGGCGAAGCTTTACTAAAACACCAGAATGGTGAAACCGGATTTAGTTAAGCATGTAGAAGATATAATACACTGAAGTCTACATTGCGTCGTCATTTGGGGGGTTTACATAAAAAACATTGAAATTTGGAAGACCTAATAGTATGATAGCAGAGATGGAAGATGAATTAGCACAATATGTCATTTATTTCGAGTCTAGTTTCTTCAGAGTAACTAACACTGAATTAAGGAAAGTTGTCTACCAGCTTGCTGACAAATATCTACCGCATCGCTTGAATAAAGAAAAAAAGACAGCCAGTAAAGAAATGGTACGTTACAGGTTGTACCACTTTGTCCTTGGCAACTCTAGAAACAATATCCAGGGCACGAAGGAAAGAGAATGTTAATGAAGATTTTTTGTGAAATAGGCGGAAATACTAGATAAACATAAACATACTGCTAATCAAATATACAACGTTATGAAACCGCAATTGATAAACCATCTAAAGTAATTGGCCGAAAAGACAAAAACCAAGTGCAGGCAATCACAAGCAGAGAAAAGGGTCTTACACCGACATGTGTATGTGCAAAGAATTCAGCAGGAGAATTCATACCTCCGAAGTTAATATTTAAGCGCAGCAGAATGAATGACATGTTGAAAGGGGAACAGCATTTTGATGTTCAACAAATGAGTGGAAAACATCGGAACAGGTTGTCCGATAACTATAACTTTTCATAAAATGTACAAAAGCAGAAAAAACGGACCAGAAACAAATTTTGCTCCTACAGGATGGACATAGCATTCACACCAAAAGTTTAGAGGCAACTCATGGTATAACCGTGCTATGATTTCATGGTCGCACAACTCATCATCTATAGCCACTGGATAGATTGTTCTTTAAAATGAATTTTTTTACAATATTCTACAATTTTTTTATGTCGTCGCTGATTTTGTATCCTAAGTACGACTTAGGCTGTAGGCAGTACAGATAAGGAAATGAGGTGCACCGTGCTGAATGTACAGATTTAAAAAAACGTTGAAAACACATTCTGAGAAATAAGTTTTGTATTTACAGGGAAGCTGGTTGATAGCTTAAAAATAAACAGTCAGTGTACGCAAAGCAGCTTGTGTTATTTGAATAATCCTATGAAATACAGTAATTCTTCCGTAAGGGGTACGACTTGAGCAGCCTTACCCAAGAAACTCTCCAGACCGATTCAGGATGATGTTGGCGAGGCCAAGTCATCTGTTACATCCCGTGACCATACATAGCAAGAACACGTTGATACTGAAGAATTCACCTGAATTTGGATCACAGATTGCAACAGATGACTAAATTATGAATCTGATAACTGCAGTCAAGGGTCGACTACATACAACAGATGTCCGTCTTAAGAGTCGTCAAACCCATTTTCTCTAGCGTTTCAGCAGATATACGCAGTTTCATTTTTCAATGTGTAGCTGGGGCTAGCCCACACAAATGCTGCTCCTCATATCTTTCGTTAGGCGCACAGCATCTACGGAAAGAGTCGATTTGTTTCCCATTACAAGCAAAATGATTTTTAAAGTCGAATTTTAAATGCCAGGTCGACAGAGAGGTCGAAGTCTATTCATATTCGTTTTATCGACATGCATTAATAGGAACATTAAACCACTATGAATAATCAGTAATCCAGCAGCGACTCTCGAGTCAGCTTGGCCCGTGATTACTGCTACCGGCATGCAGCAACGCTGTTCGGATCCCTGCTGGAGTACTGGTTATTCATCGTGAACGCAAGAAAGACATGATCACCAGCATTATTTTGAGGTAATTGCAGCCACACGTTCAAAAACTAAATTCAAATATACACCAAAATACCGGAGTAAAGGCATCTAACAAATGTTAGGAGCCACGTCTCCGAAATCTCGAAACTGTGAGTGTATTGTAGACGTATACTACTATCAGTCAGTGATGAAGTACAATTACGTAAATAGCATAAATCACTTTTATGAAAAACTAGCTGAGTGCCGAGCATTGACTTGGTACATATCTCCACTAATGGCCATTAAAATTGCTACATCACGAATATGACGTGCTACAGATGCAAAATTCAACTGACAGGAAGAAGATGCTGTGGTATGCAAATGATTAGCTTTTCAAAACATTCACACAACGTTGGAGCCGCTGGCGACACCTACAACGTGCTGACATGAGGAAAGTTTCCAACAGATTTCTCATACACAAACAGCAGTTGACCGGCGTTGCCTCGTGAAACGTTGTTGTGATGCCTCGTGTCAGGAGGATGAATGCGTACCATCACGTTTCCGTCTTTGATAAAGGTCGGATTGTAGCCTATCGCGATTGCGGTTTATCGTATCGCGACATTGCTGCTCGAATTGGTAGAGATCCAATGGCTGTTAACAGAATATGGAATCGGTGGATTCAGGAGGGTAATACGGAACGCCGTGCTGCATCCCAACGGCCTCGTATCACTAGCAGTCGAGATAACAGGCATCTTATCCGCATGGCTGTAACGGATCGTGCAGCCACGTCTCGATCCCTGAGTCAACAGATAGGGACGTTTGCAAAACAACGAACAGTTCGACGACGTTTGCAGCAGCATGCACTATCAGCTCGGAGAACATAGCTGTGGTTACCCTTGATGCTGCATCACAGACAGGAGCGCCTGCGATGGTGTACTCAACGACGAACCTGGGTGCACGAAAGGCAAAACGTCATTTTTTCAGATGATAGTCGTATCCGTGTTTGCTGACATCGCGGTGAACGCACATTGGAAGAGTGTATTCGTCATCACTATACTGGCATATCACCGGCGTGATGGTATGGGGTACAATTGGTTACACGTCTCGGTTACCTCTTGTTGGCATTGACGGCACTTTCAACAGTGGACGTTACATTTCAGATGTGTTACGACCTGTGGCTCTACCCTTCGTTCGATCCCTGTGAAACCCTAGATTTCATCAGGATAATAAACGACCACATGCTGCAGGTCCTGTGCGGGTCTTTATGGATACAGAAAATGTTCGACTGCTGCTTTGGCCAGCACATTCTTCAGATCTCTCTCCAACTGAAAACGTCTGGTCAATGGTGGCCGAGCAACTGGCTCGTCACAATACTCCAGTCTTCATTCTTGATGATCTGTGGTATCATGTTGAACCTGCATGGGCAGCTGTACCTGTAAACGCCATCCAAGCTCTGTTTGACTCAATGCCCTAGCATATCAAGGCCGTTATTATGGCCAGAGGAGGTTGTTATGGGTACTGATTTCTTAGGATCTATGCACAGAAATTGCGTGGAAATGTAATGACATGTCAGTTCTAGTATAATATATTTGTTCAATGAATGCCCGTCTATCATCTGCATTTCTTCTTGGTGTAGCAATTTTAATGTCCAGTAGTGTATTCCAAGCTTCTATTATTGCAACTTCTTCCCTCTCTCTGTCCATCTCACCCCTTCCCTGTCTATCACTTCCTCCACCCCCTCCCCTCCGCACTGTTCATCTCTTTCTCTCCTCTATCCATGTTCACCTCCTCCTCTTTCCTTTCTTAAACATCTTCCATCCCTCTCTCTGTCCATCTCCTCTATTTCCCTTTCTCTGCACATTCCCCCCCCCCCATCTCTGTCCTTCTCCTACTCCCCCCTATCTGTGTCCATCTTCTCCTTCCTCCTCCTTTATCGACCTGCTCCACCAAACTCTCTTTTAACTTCACTCATCCCCACTCCGTCCATCTAGCCCTGCCATTCTTTTCTGCCCATCGCATCCTCTTCCCTCCCTCTGTTCATCTGCTCCCCCTGCTCCCTTTCTTCATGTGCTCCTTCTCTGCTGTCGATCTCATCCTCTCTCCCTCTAAACACATCTCCTGCTCCCCCCATTTGTGTCCATTCGCATTTCCCCCTCTCTCTGCCTGTCCGTTCCACTTCATTCTCACTTCCCATCTCTCCCTCCTCCCTTTCTTTGCCCATCACATCCCCTTTCCTTCTCTCCCCTGCCAGTGTCCATCGCCTCTTTCCCCCTCATTGTTCGTCCATCTGCTAATACGCCGTTCCTCACCAAATACTACGCTTCTCTCATCCACTTCAATAGAAGGGTGGTGGTTCATGCTCCCACAACATATCTTTCCAGATCGTAACAAATTTGTGAACCAAATTTGGCTGTTATTATTCCAGGGTTTGCTGGTGTATGCACATGTTCAATATATTGCACACATATTTCACATGTATTTTGGCACACACTTAACCTGTACCTGTAGTGAATTTGGCCCTGAAGTTTCATTTTCACGCAGCTTAATGTTTATAACGTCGTGATCCCTGAACTATGTGTTGTATAGTGACATGATTTGGCAGGCATATCCAGTGATATATGTGGCTACTGTGTGTGTGAAATGTGTTGTGAGTAGAGGGAGTAGTAAAGACGTAACAAATTGAAATGTCGTGCATGATGCGGCAGTTTTTCACGAATCTACGTCATATTTCCTAAGGTAAGTGTCCCTGAACTATGTGCTGTATAGTGACATGATTTGGCAGGCATATCCAGTGATATATGTGACTACTATGTGTGTGAAATGTGTTGTGAGTAGAGGGAGTAGTAAAGACGTAACAAATTGAAATGTCGTGCATGATGCGGCAGTTTTTCACGAATCTACGTCATATTTCCTAAGGTAAGTGTCATGTAGCTGTATGTTTGCGTAGCAACACTGAGCGGTGCATGTGGAACTGTCTGCCAAATGTGTTGCGAATGGAATTAGTTGCAAAGAAATAATGAATTGAAACATCATGCGGCAGTTTTACTTCATGAACAGCGAAAATTAAGTAAGAAATAAAGTTTTTTCGCTTTTATCATTTTCTGGGAGTTGTCAGTGAGAAAACATTCATGAGGGTTTGAAATTACGTGTAAGGTTTGATGAAAGTCTCTAACAGTTCTCATACTGTATGATTAAATCAAGGGTTTTCGCGTGTCATGAACTACGATGCTTTTTCATCTCCACCCCCCACCATTTGGCAGGTAGATTGCTCTTACCCCTACATCGATGATTCTGAGACGGTAAGTGACATGTCTACCAAATTTCCTTGAAATCGGTCCAGTGGTTTAGGACATACACATACATATAAACACTGGTGTCCAAAATTAAAGCAACAAGCGCAAATTTTACAAGGCTGCGTTTATTTTGTCACAAAACTGTATAAACATGAGATAGTAAAAAAGCAACAATATAAAGAACACAGAATGTAAACAACGGCAACATGCTTAACGGTAGACAAACAGATTTGCACATACATTCTGACAACTGGTTAATGTGCTCAGTGTGGGTTGTGACAACCTGTGGCAGCAATACAGGACTGAGTGCTGTGGATTGTGTCATCATTCCCATGTTAAGGCAATAACTCTCATACTTCCTGCTGAGCTGCTGGCAGTCTTGGAGAGTGGTTTGGTGGATGCTGTCGTGATGCAAGCCGTCTCCGTAGTGCATCCCAGACATGTTCAATGGGATTCAGATCAGGAAAGCGAGTAGGCCACGCCATGCATGCAGCATCTTCCGTCTCCAAGAAAACGTCAACCACCAGTGCTCTATGAGTTCGAGCAATCGTTCATCAATGCGAAGTCTGGACCCACAAAACATCGCAACAACCGCATATTACATCCCAAGCTCTCGTCACGATACGTGACAGCAGTTAAACCTTGCCGATTGACTCGTACAATTTCATGAAGAGGGATTCGAGTGATCAACATAATCCCTGCCCATACTACTATAGATCCTCTTCGATATAGGTCTCTTTCCACAATATCTGCGTCCAGAAATCGTGTCCCACGTTCCCACCAGATGAAAATCTATTGAGAATAACTCTCCATGATAAATCGGGACTTATATGTGAAAATAACACTGGCCCACTGTTCGACCGTCCTGGTGGCATATTGATGACTCTACTATAGACGTTCCCATCTATTAAGAGGTAGACATACAGCAGGTGGCATGTTGATGACTCTACTATAGACGTTCCCATCTATGAAGAGGTCTGCGACAGTAAAGACCAATCTTCGGAGGCCTTCTGCACATAGTTTGCCTCAATAGAACACGCCTAGTGTGAAACTAACTTTTGAATTATTATTTTATTTTATCACTGACCAAAAGAATTTTCCCTGGCAAAGACAACTCTTAACTTAACCTATTCATTTGCCCAACGCAATCTGACGGCTATACATTGACGACGTTACATCCAATAATTAACACAAAAGAATGGCCCTCAATTGCAAGAAATCTTACCAATAATACAAATCCAAAAAATATTTTTCAGTGTGTGAGAGATCTGGAGAATGTGCTGGCCAGGGCAGCAGTCGAACGTTTTGTGTATCCAGAAAGGCCCGTACAGGGCCTGCAACATGAGCTCGTGCATTATACTGCTGAAATGTAGGGTTTCGCAGGGATCGAATGAAGGATAGAGCCACGGGTCGGAACACAACTTAAATGTAACGTCCACTGTTCAAAGTGCCGTCAATGCGAAGAAGAAGTGACCGAGACGTGTAACCAATGGCACCGCATACCACGATGCCGGGTGATACTCCAGTACGGCGATGACGAATACAGGCTTCCAATGTGCGTTCACCGCAATGTCGCCACCATGATGCTGTAAACAGAACCTGGATTCATCAGAGAAAATGACGTTCTGCCATTGGTGCACCATGGCAGGCGCTCCTGTCTGTGATGCAGCGTCAAGGGTAACCGCAGCCATGGTCTCCGATCTGATAGTGCATGCTGCTGCAAACGTCGTCGAACTGTTCGTGCAGGTGGTTGTTGTCTTGCAAACGTCCACATGTGTTGACTCAGGGATCGAGATGTGGCTGCAGGATCGTTACAGCAATGCGGATAAGATGCCTGTCATCTCGACTGCTAGTGATGCGAGGCCGTTGGGATCCAGCACGGCGTTTCGTATTACCCTCCGGAACCTGCCGACTCCTTATTCTGTAACAGTCATTGGATCTCGAGCAACGCGAGCAACAATGTCGCGATACGATAAACCGCATTTGCGATAGGCTACAATCCGACCTTTATCAAAGTCGGAAACGAGATGGTACGCATTTCTCCTCCTTACACAAGCCATCACAACAACGTTTCACCAGGCAACGCGGGTCAACTGTTGTTTGTGTATGAGAAATCGTTTGGAAACTTTCCTTATGCCAACACGTTGTAGGTGTCGCCACCTGCTCCAACCTTGTGTGAATGCTCTGAAAAGCTTATCATTTATATATCACCGCATCTTCTTCATGTCGGTTAAATTTCGCGTCTGTAGCACATCATCTTCGTGGTGTAGCCATTTTATTGGCCAGTAATGTACGTAATTTTTTTATTATGTGAAATAATTTTTTGATGACATTTCCTATTTCAAAATATTTTGTGTGTATAAATCATGTTGACGTAAATTTGACAGTTTAAGAAATGGTTAGGCTTAGCAATAACATAAGAAATAGACGTTATGTAAAAGCCAGTGTGCTTCTGTTTATAACGGAAGTAGCTGTGGGGAGTGGAAAAGACGGCAAGGACGAATTGAAGCTCTACCTAGAGCAAGCGCGGGAAGTAAGTCACACAATCTGTAGGCAGCAGTGATTCAGGCAACACCGTTGTGGAGCAGGAGAAGCTTTTCCTGCCAATTCGCACAAAGATTTCTCGGATGGAGACTGCAAACGGCTTACGGCATAGCTGCGAGTTGTGGGGCTAACGGATGTAATACTGAGTGACGCCAAGAAGAGAAATTAAGCCCAAAGAGCAAGAGACTTGCCGTCCATATTGTGGGTAGTGTAGCCACCATAACTGTTCGCAACACCCAAGGCTACATCACCAGATAATTTTTTTTATAATAAATTTACTTTTGTACAGCGTGAACCATTAATTTATACTGTATTTTAATAATTATTTTTGAACTTTCAAGGAAATTGTTTTGTCCTATTATTTCAGCGTAATCATGCACCTATATAGGATTCCTTCTTGCTTTTTGATAAATCTGACAATCCTATTTTACAGACTTATTAAGTGCCAAGTTAATATAAAGAGGCACCGTTTAAATCAGACACAACACACGGTAAAATTCTGTAAAATGTGTAAATTTATTGATTAGTTTTTCCTACTAACAGGACTATTCTCCCATAGTGTACTTTAGTTGGAGACTTAACTAAGAGGGTTACACGTGACTTGTTCTGTTGTTCTGTTGGGGTTTAGTATACGTGATAGGTTTTTCTGTTGTATGGTTATAGCGTCACTTGGTTATATGTCAACAGTTCGCTTACATTATACAGTTGATTTTGAGCTGCCAGCCTTCGTTGCACAATGTTGTTGCTACTATTTCGCTCCTGTATTGTACAATCGTAAAGGTTCGCCTCCCTATTTATGACAATTTCGACAAAGTTTCAGCAAATTATAGAGGATAAGGAACTACTTGAGGTCGAGTACAAGTGAAGCTGACTGTCAAATTCAGCTGTCTTGTCGATAGAATAAGACACAGCTGCTAAATTTAACTTCAGTAACATTATCAATGAGTTTGCATCTCTTAAAGAAAGGAAGCGAAAGATAACATAATAATAAGAACACAACTGTTAAAAACGAATGTGTTCTCAGCATTTTGTCTTTCATTTCTGAATGCACTGTTATTAATTTATGAAGAATGAATAAAATCTGTTGTTTATGATACATCGCGATACAATGAACGCAGAACATATGCCACAAACTGTAACACACAGATATTATTTTGTTCTGAATTCTTTTACAAAACAGCACAAAAAAGACGAATTTGTCCTGGGCACAATTAGGGCTGTAAAAGAAAGGAACCAGCTTTTCGCTCAACTTTAAGACATTTAAATCAAACCATCTTGACATATTCCCTCTTTCTTACTCGTAAGTATTAGTACCCATGTCATGTAATATAACGCATCGCGTCAATTAAAGAAACATGAGACATGATGTAATGTCGTGTAACATGACACATGCCATGACGTCATAGGATGTTTGGGATGCATGCATCCGTGCTCTGGGATACTTCCTACTATAGTCGAAGCCTTAATCCCGGATACTTCTATTGTTCATGCATCCCACTCTTTAGAAGCACATAAATTTGTGTCAATTTGTTCTTACACTATTCAACATAACTGTAACAGATCTCGCTGCCCTGGGCAAGTAGGGTTAACTCGAGAATTTATCAGAATGTTTTGATTTAAATATCTTAGAAGCTTCCAGATAAGTCGAAAATCTAGTTTTTTTCTATTAACTCCCAGGACGCATTCGCCTTTTTGCGCTACGATAGGACTATTTTTCAGTCTGATTCCAACTTTTACTCTGCCATAATTTTGACATTAGACGGCCATAGCCTGGCAACAGATGAAGTCTCTTGTTGTCTTGGGACACTACAGATTCGGTAAAGGTTCTGTATTTTCTTTCCAACCATGTTGCTGATATCGTGTCAAAGGACAAAGCTTTCATAAAGCAATGGACGACTATTAATCACTTTATATGTCTACCTTCTTAACCAAATTTGAAACGATTCGCAAAAGTTTAAAGGACAGACGGGGCGCACTTCAAACACCTCGCAAAGAAACGACAATAGACACAGATTACTGAAAAAATTCGTTACATCATTTTACCTATCTTCGTGCAAAGTTCGAACCGATTCGTACAAGTTGAAAATATTGAAGTTGAGCACGTCAAAAACGTCCCAGAAGAATATTACACCATCGTATCTCGACAACAGATGAAGATTATGAATTACTAAAAGTAGCGACGAAAAGCAAAGGCAGTGAGCAGCTGTCTTCAACTTGTACAGAAAGCAGACTTTAGTTATGCAAGACAAAAGACAGGAATGGGAATCAGTAGTTGAAAATAAGACGTGGGTGAAGCCTATCCTCGATGTTATTAAATTTTTTCGGAATTGAATTTTAAGCTCTTTTCCTGTGCTTCCAGAAAATAGTAATCTATTAAAAGGGTGTCTTCTTGCAATAACGTAATTTTTGTTTTATCTAAATCCCAAGCATATTTCATTACTATCGGGGTATTTTCAGTTGACTTTTACTTATGTTCTTTCTGTAATATACACATACAAAGACTAAGTTAACATCTCATTTCTGTTGTTGTATAGATTTCATATATATTTTACATTTTACCTACATCATGTACGCCATGTGGCTGCTAACAAAGTACAGTAAGAACGTTCAGACACATATAGGTTGCGATAGTTATGCAGAGCTGAAGACTCTTGCACAGCACAGGCTAATGTGGTGAGTCTTGGGTTGACGATAACTGTAGTAACAAAATCGATAGAACTGAAATAGCTGTTGTTGTCGTTAAGACAAGTTTGACACGTCTCTCCAAGGTAGTCTGTCAGCTGTGCGCGGCGTCAAATACAGTACGAAACTGTTCGAGAAGCCAGCATATGCTGATGAATCTTTCGGTCATGTTTGTAATCTTTTCCACCTGCACCGGCCGAGGACCGGATCGCTCTCGTTAAACTCAGTAACGGAACTGAATTTTTCTCGCAAAGGTTCGAATAATAAGAAAACTAAACTAAACAAAACTAAACTCCTCCCGAATTGGCCATGGAGGCCAAACGGTACTGACGGACCGCTATGTTATCCTCGCCCACAGGCGTCACTGGATGCTGATATGGAGGGACATGTGGTCCGCACACCGCTCTCCCCGCCGTATTTCAGTTTCCGAAACCGGAGCCGTTACGTCTCAGTGAAGCAGCTCCTCAGTGTTTGCCTCACGAGGGCTGACTGCACCCCGCTTGCCAACAGCGTTCGGCAGACCGGATGGTCACCCATCCAAGTGCTAGCGCAGCCCGACAGTGCTTGACATTGGTGATCTGACGGGAACCGGTGTTACCACTACAGCAAGGCCGTTGGCAATAAGAAAAGAAAAGCCCTCATAAATGACCTCTGGTTATTGGTTCTCAAAAAATCATTAAGGATTGTTAATTGGGGCAGGTTATCTGTCTACTAAACTGAGAACCTTGGTGCAGATTAACTCCCAGCCGTATGTTAGTTTACAAGACTGGAACTGCTACTTCTCAATCGAGTAGCTCCTCAGTTTGCCTGACAAGGGCTGAGCGCAATCCGCTTGCCAACAGCGCTCGGCAGACAGGATGGTCACCCATCCAAGTGCTAGCCCAGTCCGACAGCGCTTAACTTAGGTGATTTGTCGGGAACTGGTGTTATCACTGCAGCAAGGCGGTGGGCGTAATCACACAGTACTTCCAGAGCTTGGCGTTTCCCCCACAGTGCTTTCCCGCAACCCCCTTCACTACTGCTCTCCCCACATATGCCCTACCATCTGTGCAACTGCTGGCCGCAGTGTTCTGTGCAGTTCAACGATATATTTTCCACATAGCCCAGGAAGGAGGAAACCCTCCAGTCATCAACAAATAAATACTGTAAAACTGTGTAAGGTGATGAAAAGACTAAAAATTAATTTACACTCCTTTAAAGTGTAAGGTGTCAGGCAAATCCAACACCTTCCATGAAAACCCTGACATGATAAGCAAATCCAGTTGTATGTCACATAGCTCCGAATAAATCGTGACATTAAATTAACCAAAGTAATCCGAGTAACGAGTGAGCAAATGGAATACCACAGACTAACACAAGAATGCCTAAATGCATGTCACACCTTCCTACAGTGACACAGACGCAGTTCTGAGGGGAGAAATGAGAACAGAAGCCGAGAGCAGAACCGTGTTAAGCTGGAAGGCCCTACGATAAGGGATGGACGGACACCCACATCGCCAGCTAACCGCTAAGACCACACCACCCGCAAGTTTTAGCATGAGACGTTTTCGCGTCTCTGTTACGTCAAGGACCACCTCCAGCCCATGTTAAAAGCTACAGCCCTTCAGAAAAACAGTATAGATCTTACAATAACACAAAAAGGGCCACACCACCCGCAAGTTTTAGCGTGAGACTTTTTCCCGTCTCTGTTACGTTAGGACCACCCCCCAGCCCATCTTAAAAGCTAGTGCCCTCCAGAAGAACAGTATAGATCTTACGATAAAGCTAAAAGGAACACACCAGCTGCAAGTTTTAGCGTGAGACTTTTTCGCGTCTCTCTTACGTTGCAAACTTTAAAAACATTGCCCCACCAGGAAAAGTATAAAGTTTCTCATTGGATAGACAGAATTTCTGTAGACGGAGCTTAAGGTTAACATTGAGACCCTGATTGGTCAGATGAAAACACAGCCAGATAGTTTTTTTTTTAAAAATCAGCTTCGGTAAATGGTAGTAAGGAGAAGTGAGGAGAGGAGTTGCTTAGGAGATGGCGAGGTGAGTGCAGCTGTGCTGACCGCCGCCGCCCTGACGCTGCCTAAACACCGACAGGGTAATGAACGCACGCGATGCCGCATTTTTTAGCACATAAGGCTTCACTCAGAACTGCAAAAGTCTCATCTGTTACACCCCCTTTTTGCGTAATACTAGTGTCGATCGTCAATTAAAGCTCATGGTGTTCACATTTGCCACTTGAAGTAAAAATCTGAAACGCGATGATTTTTCTGTTATATATTTATTGAAAATCCACATCAGCCACTGTAATTTACGACAAGTTAGATAAGTAATTAAAGATGATTGAGGGTCACTGTAGATCATTTTGATAGTTTTCTCTTTTGTGAAACTTAATTTAAACCTAGATTATAGATGTGATATGGCATAGGTCATCCTTCGATCGATTGTAGAACTTGTAAACCCATTCAGGGAATATTCGTTCACATTTTTGTTGAACGCATATGGTTTTTACCATCCTGTATTAAAACACTTCCTTTTATCAATAATGCAATTTATAAACAATGTATTGTGAGTAGAATAAAATTTCCAACGGTAAACTTAACTGCTTTTTCGACGTTATTTTACCAGCTAACTAAAAATAAGAAAGCCTTGAAGCCCTTCCACTAAATTTAGTTAGTATTAAGATTCTTTTACAGGGAGTGCAGTGGAGCTGATGTTGAGATCATTTAGGATTTGGTTATATCATCGCTAGTCTCATTGAACTCTTCTGAATTCTACATGTCATGTGTGATCTGGCGTCTCCTTACCAGCAACAGGTCCCAGGTTCAAACTAGTCAATTCCCTAAAAAACACGCTCAGAGCGTCGTTGCGCGAAAGTGGTAGGGAGACACGATATAGAACAAACAGACACCACCATAAATGTTAGAAAAGATTGCCTGTTCATGGGATTCTTTCAACTGCCCCATTGCGTAACTCATTTTATGATGGTGAATCAGAAATTCCTTGTGCCTATTTATTTAGCTAAATTATGGCTGTATATTCAAATTCAACGTCTCCATTCGCGGACTAAATGACCGGGGCGGGCCAGCCAGGGTGGCCGAGCGGTTCTAGGCGCTTCAGTCTGGAACCGCGCGACCGCTACGGTCGCAGGTTCGAATGCTTCATCGGGCATGGATGTGTGTGATATCCTTAGGTTAGTTAGGTATAAGTAGTTCTAAGTTCTAGGGGACTGATGACCTCAGATGTTAAGTCCCATGGTGCTCAGAGCCATTTGAACCATTTTTTTGACCGTGGCGGACTAAATGCGGGGTCACCATATCCATCCCTGGCGGTGAAGCTTTCTTGGACCAGCCCAGCCTTATATGCCGGTAAAGCCATGGCACCACACCATGCTGCTATCAACTGTTGAATATGGCGTTTGTGCTTCACATGTCCACGGCGAACGATGAATGAAGAGTGATCCATTGTCTATGAAACAAGGGTGAAGGCCCGTCGAAATCTACTGGAACACGAGCGCAAATTTAGAGATAAGTATCTCGTTTTTAGAATTCTGGGACGATGGTGTTCTGAGTTCGCTAAAGGACGTGCAGGCTTGCATGACAATGACAGTTTGGTGGTGCCGCGTTCGTCGCTGGCTCATGACATCATTTCCTCCGTGGATGCTGTGGTAAAACGGTTCGGCATGTGCATCTCAAGGACGTTTCCCCTAAAGCTTGGTATTTCGTAGGGGAGTGTTTACATCTTTCATGAGTCCTTAGGGTACTGAAAGGGGGGTACTGTCAGTGGGTGCCTAAGCAGTTGCATGACATGATGAAAGGGAAGAAAATGGATTCTTCACAGAATTGTCTGTCACGGTACTCCCAGGAGGGTGACAGCTTCCTGGACCTCATTGGTGTTGGCGATGTAACATGCATACTACGTTTCACGGCGGAATCGAAGGAGCAACAGCAGAAATATCCGGGTTAGTCTATGATAGAAAAATTCCGTTCAGTACCATTTGTTGGGAAACTGATGTTAACGATGTGTGGGATCACTGTGGACCGCTCCTGCTGGATTTTAAGCCACTGGGTGCAACCGATAATGCTGACAATTATTGTTCCACACAGCAACGTCTACGGGCTGGGATCAGGAGGAACTGCCGACGGATTCTCGCGGTTATTCTCCACGACAATGCGAACCCACGTGTTCCAGTCAGAATTACAGGCGAGCTCCGGTCATTTGACTAGGAGTCTGGACGACCCATCTTACCTTCCGAACGTCGCTCCGATGGATTTCTATGTTTTAGACCCGCTGAAGAAGTTTCTGGCAGGGCGGCGATCCACGTCCAACGATTAAAAAAAAAAAGATTTTCAAATGTGTGTGAAATCTTAAGGGACTTAACTACTAAGGTCATCAGTCCTTAAGCTTACACTCTACTTAATCTAAATTATCCTAAGGACAAACACACACACCCATGTCCGGGGGGAGGACTCAAACCTCCACCGGGACCAGCCGCTCAGTCCCTAAGCCAAGAAAGCAGTTCGACAGTGGTTCCACAGACAGCCAGGTAAACTCTACCGCACGGCCAGATCGGATTTAGTGCTGCGATTGGACAAATGTCTCAACGGATGTGAGAACTACGTGAAAAAATAGTGTAAAGTACGTAGAATAGATGATGCATTTGTAATAACCTATGTGTACCTTATTTCGGCTAATAATAATTACAAAGAAAGACTTTCTGACTCATCCCCGTATAATATCCTTTATAGCAGTGTTTTAATTAGTCGAAGGGCTGTGAAAAATTTATGGGGATTGGAACTTAAGTGTTGGCAACTATTTATTCACAACAGATACAAAAGAGTTACATGTTTGCACCTGTTACTGTCCTGTAAAGTAGTCCCCAGTGTTGTGTAGAACCTGTTGCCAATGTTGTGGAAGGCGTAGTATACTTTTAACAGAGCCTGTTCTGTTGATGGTGCTAATGGAGCTGTTTAAAGTTATGGTGATTGTTGTGTATGACTGTGATGGTGCTATCCTAACGCATTACGTTCCTCCACGGCAGACCGTCAATGCACAGTATTACTGTTCGTTTTTGGAGCATCACCTGTGACCAGCTTTGCGAAAGAATCCGGGACACTTTCTGCGCAACCCACCCATCATTTTGCAGGACAATGCGTGGGCGCATACAGTGCAAGCTGTGGCTGCTCTGTTCCGTCGATGGAACTGCGAAGTACTGTACCATCTGCCATACTCCCCGAACATAAGTCCTTGTGACTTTGATTCCGAAAATGAAGGAACCACCTCGTGGCATTCGTTTCAGAAATGTTCCAGAGCTTTGCAAGGCAGTAGACCGCTCCACTCGCTCCATCAACAGAACAGGCTCTGCTAACGGTATAGGCCTACTACGCCTTCCCCATCACTGACAACGGGTTCTACACAACGCTGGTGACTACTTTGAAGGACAGTAACAGGTGCAAACATCTAACTCTTTTTTATTGGTTGTGAACAAATAGTTGTCTTTATTTAAGTCCCAACTCTCCTAAATTGTGTTGTTAATATATATCTTTGATATTTACTGTGATGCGGGTGTTCCTCTTACGCATAACCTTGGCTATAGTTAGGGCATATGTCAAAACTGTGAACTATTATTGCGATGTCATAAATAAATTTGTTAAAGTATATTCAATACAAGTACGATTGTTTGACTATAGTACGTGATCGAAATGCATTAGCTGTAAACACGACCTGTCTTCTCCCTTCTCCCTTTCCATGATTTTTTTCTTCTTTTACGACTCTCCACAAAATGAACCCTGAGAACTTTTCAGGCAGATACCCACCGGCTGGGTGTTAGCCTTAATGGAGGTGTTTACAACTCCGACATCGCATTCGCCTTAAAAGCGTGTAAAGCCTCAGGGAAATGTTGTTCGGAACCTGCTGAAATGGTTCTAATTAAGTATTCGGACTGATGGTACTTTTTCGGTAGTAAGTGCTTCAGCAGTCTGCTTTTAGCATAGTGTATAATATCGTTTTCACGTAAAAGATTAAGATTGGTAAAAAATTTACATCCAGAAGCAAAGTTATTGGTCGGTTTGGGAAGTTGTTCAACACAATCTTACTAACAGCGATTTCTGAAAATAATTTTCAGTTTTTCTCATATTTTACTGTATTGGTCTTCCTTGGTCGGTAGATGCTGTGTTGAAGTCAGATTTTATTGCCTATAAAAACACCCACAAAGTAATGGCAAAGTTCTTACTTATTTATTTCTGCGTTTACTTCAAGACGAGGCAGGAAGTGTGTGTACTACATAATGAACAATCGTGAGAACATTGTTAACTTTCTTTATGATCGCAGTGGAACGATAGAGTGAACATCGTTACATAGACGGCAATACGTAACCGATATGGGGTGTATACCATCTGATTCTGGACAGAACATTATCTTTTTACTAACACTGACATGTTGCCCATTGGAGGTATACGATCTTCGTAAACCTGCATATCATGAATTATTATGTTTCTATCACTTAGGTATATAAAAAATAACTGTTACCGTCTTCATATCTGCTTAATTAACTAAAATGTGAATCTTTTTTATATATCTAAATGAGTGTGACGTAATTAATTATTATACAGACTTTTACAAAAGTTGCATACTTCCAGTTTGCCATATTTCATTTTTTTTTTTAATTCTTCTAGTCAGGTTTTGGAGACTGCTAATAACTTAGTTACATGCAAGACGAACAATAAAAATATTGTATGAAAATTAATTTTACCAACTTATGCTTAAAAAATCTTGCTCCAAAATATGGGAGTGTTACAGTCAGGTGTAATTCACGTGAGGCACGATGTGTTAAAAAGGACAGTGAACAGTCGTGGGTAGCAGTAAATATGTTGGAAGCTTGTACAGGGCGTTCCAAAATTCCTGTTACAACTCCTAGGACTTGTACATGGGAGTGAGTACATAATACTCAACTTGCTAGCCAAGTATTCAACAGGGTAGTAATGGTGGAGGGTGAGGGGGAGGGGGTGCTTTTATCGGTTCGTCGGATCAGTTGATGTTATTTGACGTCAGTATTACATCTCTGTCCTGGTTAGAGCCTCTTTCACATGTCTGCGAGTGTTAGAGCGAGGTGGTTGAGTACACGTTTTCAGAATACACCGACATGATCCCACGAAGCTCACGGTGTTGTAAGAGCTGCTCGTCACCTTTAAAAAGATCGTTCTTCACAAAGCCCGACACTTATGCTTAGCCTTTTCTCAATAATCACGCAACGTCTTCGAGACATGGTACCTTCACCGTCTGCAGGCGATACTGTGGCGCTCCAAGGAGACGCCGAACACACGAACTGGAACAGACCGTACTGCACGTTCAGGGTAACTCGTCAGTGACTACACGAGCAAGTTGTTTAGCTATTAATGAGTGGAACTGTAAAGCAAGTGATGTACTGGGTCACACCTACTCAATTACTCGTAAAAGTGGTCGCGGTTTCAAATGGTTGTGGCACTGAAACGGTACAATTTCGGAGAGCGGTTCCAGTTCAGAATATTATCTGCTCGCTCCCTTCTACAAATGTCCTACAAGTTTGGAACGGAATTTTCCGAACACTCTGTAAGTAGAAAGACTTGAATAGGAAGGCAATATATTTATTCGGACGAAAATTAGTTTTATGATAGTCACAACTTCAACATGTTAACCAAGAAATCAAATGTAGAGGCGACAGCGACAAAGATATCATTCATAACAGACACATGAGTAAGACTGACCGTCTAAGAGGCTGCGATAAATCATGCAGAATAAATCATGCAGAATAATGAAAACGCACTCCACTACATATAACTTGACAGAACATCGGATAGACAATCAACAAAAGTTAAACATCGAAGACGAACAGTTGCAGGTCAGTGAGAGAACGAAGAGCCCAACTAATGAAGAACAAACGCGTCTGAATATGGATGTGAAGTATAACACTAAACTAATTTTAAATAAAAATAATAAAATTAAATAGACTTTAGCAGCAACTAAAATGGCGATAGAGCTAGCTCAAATGAATAAATACCAACAAATGAACACCACTGCTAAGGCTAAGAAAGCGCTAAGTAATGAAACGAGAAATAAAAATAAAAATTTAAAGGAAATGAAAACAATCAAAAACCCTGATAAATGGGTTTGCGAGAATATTGCAGTTATAACGAAAGCATATAAGGGAAATAAATCAGTGATAATTCATCATGATGACTACATTAATAAAACACTAAAATTTGTGGAAGGTAGGAGAATCTCGAAACCAATACAAAAAAATTCTTACTATGTCTCAACAAGATGTAGGCAGGGAACAGATAATACTATGTTTCTGTTCACAGACGAAGAAAATTTCAAATACGGGATTATGATCCTACGCATGCCAGATCTTAGACCAGGTGTCAAACTGTTAAATGGAAAAAACCCAGCACGTCCAGTATAGGATGCCCAAACTATGATCTAGTTAAGATACTAAAAGAAAATCTCAAGAAAATGAATACATTTGAATCATCTTAGAACTTTAAAAACAGTGTTGAAGTATGCAATACAATTAGAGATCCAGAATGAGATTTTTACTCTGCAGCGGAGTGTGCGCTGATGTGAAACTTCCTGGCAGATTAAAACTGTGTGCCCGACCGAGACTCGAACTCGGAACCTTTGCCTTTTTTTTTTTTTTTTTTTAAAAAAAATCACATTTTGATCGTTTTCGTTCGTTGTATTTGCTCGGTGCGGACGTCGCGAGACATCCGTTTATGTTCTTTTTTTTTGCTCGATTAACTCAGTTTTTTTATTACAGGGGGCAGCTAACCCTCTGACCGAACACGCTGAGCTACCGTGCCGGCGGTTGCCTTTGGCGGGCAAGTGCTCTACCATCTGAGCTACCGAAGCACGACTCGCGATCGGTACTCACAGCTTTACTTCTGCCAGTATCCGTCTCCTACAATCCAAACTTTGCAGAAGCTCTCCTGCGAAACTTGCAGAATTAGCACTCCTGAAAGAAAGGATATTGTGGAGACATGGCTTCTGTAACGTTTGGAAGGTAGGAGACGGATACTGGCAGAAGTAAAGTTGTGAGTACCGATCGTGAGTAGTGCTTCGGTAGCTCAGATGGTAGAGCACTTGCCCGCGAAAGGCGAAGGTCCCGAGTTCGAGTCTCGGTCGGGCACACAGTTTTAATCTGCCAGGAAGTTTCACAATTAGAGATGTTTCAGTGTTTCAAGGAAGCACTTAGCTTCGTGACTTCACAAAGCTTTAAACAAATGTTCCACTCAAGGAAAGCAAAGAACAAAAACTATGCATCGGTGAAATGGTTGAACTAATACAATTTTTATTGTTTGTTCCAGATTTCAACAAATTCAGATTCCAAGACAGTATATATTGACAACCTGACAACTCAGTTACTGAAAACATACTATCTAGAAAACTGATATGATTTCAGTAACTTCGCACAAAATAACCGAAAAACGTACACTGGTGTCCAAAATCTAAGCACCAATTGAAATTTCGCAAGGTTGCTTTTATTTTTCCACAAACCAAAATTAACAGGTGATAGTAAAGCAGAAACAACGTAAAGAATACAGAACATTTCTTCGTTTTTTCCAACTTAGATTTGCACACACACTCCGACAGCTGATTAATGTGCTCAGTGTGTGGTGTGATCATCTCTGGCTACAATACAGACCTTATAACGACGAGACATGCTGTGAATGATGTCATCAGTCTCATTTAAGGCAGTAACGCCCATTCTTCTTCCAGAGCTGCTGGCAGTCTTGGAGAGTGCTTGGTGAACGCTGACATGGTGCATGCCATCTCCCTAGTGCATCCCAAACAAGCTCCATGGGTCTGAAATCAGGAGAGCGAGCAGGCCACACCATGCGTGCAGTATCTTCCGTTTCCAAGAAAACATCCACCATCACTGCTCCATGAGATCCAGCATTATCGTCTATCAGTACGAAGTCTGGGCCCACAGAATCGCAAATGAGGGCCCAAGGACTCCTCATAGTACCTGATAGCAGTTAAATCTTGGAGATTCACCTGTACAATTTCATTAAAAGGGTTTCGAGCTGTAATCTCGCAACAGATAAAATAATATGTATAGGATTCACATTCTAGTGGAACCTCGCAACAGTTTATTATTCCGCAACCTCGCAATAATATAGTGACTAACCTCCCAAAAAAATGTGACTCATATACAACCTTCCACTAATTGACTATGAATTTAAACTGGTAAATTTTTGACGTCAGCAGTGCTGCGTCATGGCCGTGAAAGATCATTCTGAATAAATTGAAAATTCTTACCTCAATGAAGTCGCCCGATAACGCGTATATATCTGATCCTATAAGAAATTTTTCTGGCACAGCCCCGTGCAATGCTGGCCGCTAGATTTATCATGTATAAAAGGAAACGACTGATTTTTCTTTACGATAATCGCAATGACCATGGATTGCAGAAATTAATAAATTCTTTAAATTCAGATGAATGATTGTCATAAAGTTAATTTTATGAAAAGGATTATTATTAAAAGATTTTTGAAACATTTACATGGCACTTGATATAATAATAGTACAAATTTTCTTATAACAAGCGGCAGCTTTTACCTCATACTACATCGCTCAGGCACCGCCATCGCTCCCCACGACTTGCCCAGCCAACTCCATACACACGACTGCTAGCTACTACCACTGCTACTAACACTGCTCTTACTGCAGCCAACACTGCTCTCTGGTCTCAGATTCTCTTATAGCCTGCACGTGAGCAATCCATCGAAATTACATCTGATCGAGTGCGCTAGCAATACATTCCTTAGTCATAGGCCTCCACTGGGGGGGCAAAAATTTGGCAACGATGGTGAGTCAATTGGACTTGCCATGAGCAACAAATTTTTCTATAATCTACTAAGTCTACAAAGTAGACTAAGTATATTACTAAGTCTACAGAGTATATACATTTATATAACATTACTGACAAGTGCAGAACATATTAAGAAATGAAATAGAGGGCACACGCGCTGAGTACAGAACATATTAAAAAAGACAAAGTGTATACGCAATGAGTACAGAACATACTGAGAAATGAAATAGAGTGCGCACGCACTGAGTACAGAACTTGTTAAGAAATGACACAAATGCACACACACTGTATAAGTCTTCACCATTTTACAAGAATTTAAGCATATTGAGGAACGAAATCACATTAAGAGATGAGATAAAGTGCATACACACTGTAAAAGTCTTTAGCATCTTATAAGAACTAGGAAAGGTATGGGAAGGATAGCATTATGGTTGTAGCAAAGTCGGTTGCACATAGCTGCACTAAAAGTCCATATCTTTCTACAGAAGCACAACACCAAGTAAGACAATCTGAAGTTCTCTTCCCAGAAGTATTTATCAGTGTAGCCAAGACACTGAATTGTTGTATTAATATTGTATGTTATCATTTTGACAGTACACTAGGGACACCAAATAGTAGGTCTATAATAACATCTCCATCGTTGTAGGTGGTGGACAGCCTGATATGTCAACACCACATTCTTGTAGAATCCATACTCCTACATCAACGTAGTATTAGTGTAAAAACCAAATATAGTGCTCCATGATCATGAGGATGGACAGGACATACGGTTATCGCAGTAATTGGTGGTAATTATGTCAGAAGGTGAAGGATAAATTAAGACTTAAACTAGTCATCATTCAGAATTACACTAGTGTGCGAACCAATTTAAATAATTATTGGCACTCATTGGCTAGTTATAAAACATTTATGTAGTATGTAAGCAGTGTTACAAAACATCACTCATAAGCCATCTGATTACAGTAATCATTGGCATAATATTGTTAAGAACTCATGTCACTGCAGTAATTATTGGCACTCATTGGCCAGTTACAAAGCATTTATGTAGTATTGATGCAGTATTACAAAACGTCGCTCATAAGTCATTTGATTGCAGTAATCATTGGCATTCATTTATAGAGTATAACAAAACATTATTAAGAAGTCATGTAACGATGAAGAACGCAGTGAAAATTTACATTTGCTATGTACTTATCCTGGTCTGAAACGTCGTACTAAAGCAAACCTGTTTGATGTTCGTCATACTGGTTACCGGACATAGAATTAGCTCCAGTGACCGCGCAGTAACACAACGGAAAGACTTCCATAAATTAATGTAAAGAGTGCAACGAATCAAGCAACTGAGGTGCGGTTTATTCATCATTAAATTTGTCAGTTGAGTTTGCCTAGCTTTTCTTGTTGAGCGTTTTCTAAAATTTAAACCCTAGCTTTAAATTGAATCAGGTAATTGAGGTGCTGTGTTTGTTGTCAATGTTTCAAATTCTTGGTTTAGCAATTAACTTGTCTGGCTTCTTCTTAAGTTAAGTAACATTTCTGTGTATATTAAAAGCCTTCTCTGCAGATCAGAACTTTAAGCCAGGATCTGATGTTATAAAGGACAAAGAAATATTATTCACGTTGCTTAACTATTATAAGTATTTAACAGTTTTTGTTTTGCAAGATCTGCAAGAAGTATATGCGGAAATTGTGCTAATGTAAAGCCAAAAGTTTTGATCTGTGGGGCCCGTAGCGTAAAATATGTCCTTAGATGACATTCATAAAACAAAAACTATTTAAAGAACAGTGCAGTTGGCTGATATTAATAATGAAACCAAAATAATAACCTACTTGTGGTAGACGTGTGGTGGCAGCTGACCATCCGATCTAAAGTTAATCCGCCATGTAATCGGACTTGTTTTGGGAACGACGTGCTTGATGTTCGGTTAATGTAAAAGAAATTGGTATACTTGCAGCTGCATTGCTTACCTTCCAAGTGATTTAACTTGTTGGTTAATTGTGAATGTTCCTTTTCTTAAGGCTTACTGTAAACTTTACCAAAGGCAATTTTAAAATTGCTGAAAGCTAAGAAAGTTTTAAGGCTGGAAAGTAACTTAAATTATTTGAGTTTTGGTTTTATTGCAACGTCTTGCATAAATATAAATTCAGAATGTCGTGGTTCTGCAAGTAAATGAAAACATTGCCTACAGTGCAACAGACGTCAGTAATTTGATTTGAAATCACCAGTCTTTGGGTATTTAGAGAATAAATAAATAAGTTCCTTGGATTTTAAATCTGAGAAAGTTAAAGTGAAGTACATTTGCAGGAAATGCGCCTTCTTCAAAGTGAGTGACATGTCTGAAGTGTAAATCGAAAACTTTGTTTCATAATTATTGTTCAGCGACTTAAGTATACTCACTCCGCTAGGAAGGTATGTATGTTCATAAATTAAGGATAATGCTGATAGATGGTGAAACAACGCTCTGGTGGGCGGTTTGCTGGTTTAAATCACTTCGGGGTATGACCATGCTGTGCATTTGACCTGTGGTCGTCGCACGGTGGCGCTGGCAGTAGTCCACATACGGAGAGGTCTGTTGGTACATGTCAGAGTGCGGTGCAGCGAGTAAGTGTGCAGACGTTTTAAGACGTGCTAATGGTGACTGTGTGTTGAAAATGGCCCAAAGAACACATATTGATGACGTTATGAGAGATAGAATATTAGGGCGACTGGAGGATGGTGTACCCAGCAGGTCGGAGCGCGAGCCCTCCGTGTGCCACAAAGTGTGATCTCAAGATTATGGAAACGATTCCAGCAGACAGGAAACGTGTCCAGGCGCTAGAGTACGGGACGACCACAGTGTACAACACCACAAGAATACCGATGTCTCACCATCAGTGCCCGCAGACGGCTCGGACTACTGCAGGTAACCTTGCCTGGGAACTTACCGCAGCCATTGGAACAGTTGTCTTCAGACACGTGGTCTACAGATGACTGAACAAACGTAGTTTATTAGCCCGGAGACCTGCAAGGTGAATTTCCCTGACCCCTGATCACAGGACAGCCCGTAAAGGCTGGTGTCAAGAACCCAGTACTTGATCATTGGAACAGTTGTCCCAGGTTATTTTCACGGACGGGTCCAAGTATAATCTGAACAGTGATTGTCGCCGGGTTTTCACCTGGCATGGACCAGGAACCAGATACCAACCCATAATGTTAAAGGGACCTATATGGAGTGGAGTGGTTCGATGGTGTAGGGTGGGATTATGACTGGTGCACATACACCCCTGCATGTCTTTGACAGAGGAACTATAACAGGTCAGGTGCATCAGGGCGTCATTTTGCACAACTAAGTCCGCCTTTTCAGGGGTGCAGTATGTCCCACCGTCCTCCTGATGGATATAACGCGAGCTGCCATCGTGGAGGGGTAGGACACTTCAGGAGCTCCGACAGGCAGTGGTGCAAGAATGGGAGGCTATACCGCAGCAGCTGCTCGACCACCTGATCCAGAGTATGCTGTTGTGCGGTCTGTGTACGTGTGCATGGTGATCATATCCCATATTGATATGCGTAGGAAACATTAGCCTTTTGTAGCACATCAGTTTCGGGACGGTTTTCTCAGCTTATCACCAATACCATGGACTTACAGATCTTTGTCATGTACCTATGCTATTAGCTCCAGTTTTGTGTAGTGCAACGTTGTGTGGCACTACATTCTGTAGTTATGCTTAATTTACGAGCATGACTGTAGCTGCAAAACATCAACATAACAAGACTGTCAAATAATATGGAAGTTACACACTGTTGAACCAAAACACTATGGCCACCTACTTAATAGCTTGCTTGTCGTCTTTAGAATGAAGTACTTTACTGATTATGCGTATCACGAATGCGATAGTTTGATGGTAGGTTTGTGGAGGTGTGTGGCATTAAAGGTCTAAGTACGGGCCAAGTAATTCGGATAAATAAAGGGCAGCTGATTTGCGTACGCGATGAAGGTACCCGACAGCGACCCAGATGAGTTCCACAGGATTTACATCAGGCGAATTCGGTCGCCGAGACATCAGCGTGAGTTCACTGTAACGCTCCTTAGAGCACTGTAGCATGGTTCTGGCTTCGAGACATGGACAATTACAGTGCTGAAAGATGACATCACAGTCGGGGAAGACATCAATCGTGAAGGGATGCAGGTGGTTCGCAGCTGTCAGTGTGTCTTAGATTACCACCACAGTCGCATGCAAGCGAAGGAGAATGTCTCCCACAGCATAATACTTCTCTCACCAGCCTGCGTCCGTGGGGCGCTGTACGTTCCGAGCCATCTTTCACCTCGATGGTGCCATTTGTGGACACGAACAGAAATCTACAGTAGCAAAAATGTTATTCACCCGAAGAGCCGACACCTTTTAAGTAATCGACGGTCATATCCCGATGGCCCAGTGCCCACTGCAACCGTAATTGACGATGCCATTGGGCCAACATTTAAGCACGTAGGGTTGGTCTGTTGCAGGACTCCATGTTCAACTACGTACGATTTACGGTGTGTTTGGAAACACTTCGCATGCGCCAGTGATGTGCTGTTTCGGCAGAGATGCCACACGTCTCCATCTATTCTCCTTTACAGGGCAGACAAGCCTCCCAAACTCAAGTTCTGTGAAGAACCGTTGACGTCCAACCACTTAGCGCCTAGTGGTGGATTCACTGTTCTACCTTCTCCCATAGATGCTAACGACAGGAGCATGTGAACATTCGACCAGCCATTTTCGAGGTACTCGTTCACAGGCTCTGCGTAATGATAATCTGCCCTTTGTCAAAGTCGATTATTTCAATGGATTTCCACATTTACAACCATTATCTTCGCTAGTGTCGTCCCCCGTCAATGTTTGCTCCGCTTACATCCTTTTGTTATCCCATTAGGTGCTGGCAACGTCAGCAGGCGACAGTCAGCGTTCGGTGAACAGTGTCCATATTGTTTTGGCACATCAGTGTGTGTGTGTGTGTGTGTGTGTGTGTGTGTGTGTGTGTGTGTGTGAGTGTGAGGTTGACATATTATGTACTCAAATTACGTACCTATTTTTTCACATAGAATGAGAAGTGTTTTCGAACGAGCTGTGCGAACGTGACCCCTCTTCTTCAACATCCCGAACGTACACTACTTGCCATTAAAACTGCTACACCACGAAGATGAAGTACTACAGATGCGAAATTTAACCAACAGGAAGAAGATGCTGTGGTATGCAAATGATTAGCTTTTTAGAGCATTCACACTATGTTGGCGCCGGTGGCGTCACCTACAACGTGCAGACATGAGGAAAGTTTCCAACCGATTTCTCATACACAAACAGCAGTTGACGGGCGTTGCCTCGTGAAACGTTGTTGTGATGCCTCGTGTCAGGAGGATGAATGCATACCATCACGTTTCCGTCTTTGATAAAGGTCGGATTGTAGCCTATCGCGATTGCGGTTTATCGTATCGCGACATTGCTGCTCGAATTGGTCGATATCCAATGGCTGTTAACAGAATATGGAATCGGTGGATTCAAGAGGGTAACACGGAACGCCGTGCTGGATCCCAACAGCCTCGTATCACTAGCAGTCGAGATGACAGGCATCTTTTCCGCATGGTTATAACGGATCGTACAGCCACGTCTCGATCCCTGAGTCAACAGATGCGGACGTTTGAAAGACAACAATCATCTGCACGAACAGTTCGACGACGTTTGCAGCCGTATGGACTATCGGCTCGGAGACCATGGCTGCGGTAACTCTTGACGCTGCATTGCAGACAGGAGCGCCTGCGATGGTGTACTCAGCGACGGACCTGGGTGCACGAATGGCAAAACTTGATTTTTTCGGATGAATCCAGGTTCTGTTTACAGCATCATGATGGTCGCATCCGTGTTTGGCCACATTGTGGTGAACGCACATTGGAAGCGTGTATTCGTCATCGCCATACTGGCGCATCACCCAGCGTGATGGTATGGGGTGCCACTGGTTACACGTCTCGGTCACTTCTTGTTCGCACTGACTGTACTTTGAACAGTGGACGTTACATTTCAGATGTGTTACGACCCGTGGTTCTACCCTTCATTGGATCCCTGCGAAGCCCTACGTTTCAGCAAGATAATGCGCGAGCGCATGCAGCAGGTCCTGTACGGGCCTTTCTGGATGCAGAAAATGTTCGACTGCTGCCCTGGTCAGCACATTCTTCAGGTCTGTCACCAATTAAAAACGACTGGTCAATTGTGGCCGTGCAACTGACTCGTCACAATACGCCAGTCAGTACTCTTGATGACCTGTGGTATCGTGTTGAAGCTGCATGGGCAGCTGTACCTGTACGCGCCATCCAAGCCCTGTTTGACTCAATGCCCAGGCTTATGAGGGCCGTTATTACGGCCTGAGGTGGTTGTTCTGGGTACTGACTTCGCAGGATCTGTGCACCCAAATTGCATGAAAATGTAATCACATGTCAGTTTTAGTAATATTATTCCAACGAATACCCGTTTATCATCTGCATTTCTTCTTGGTGTTGCAATTTTAGTGGCCAGTAGTTTAGGAGGCTCTGATTGCCTTGCGTTGTCCACTATTTGGCGCTCGGGCGTCAGGCGCCAGCAGTGCGGCTAAGTGAACGACTAACAGCCGGTACGTGATATTTGTAAGCTGTACATTCAGTAACTCATAACTGCAAACTAAAAGAACTGTGCCTCTAATTTCCAAGCGGAATCAACTGCTGGGGCTGATATCTTGCAAGTGTAGTTTTCGCTCCTTAAAATATGAGGGTAAGTTGGTGATGTTTCCTTGTTAGAGCCCATGGTTAATGAACCTTCTAAAACATGGGAAGTAAAGAGCTTACAATAGAAGTGTCTCACTGTATAGGAAACAGACAAGTGCTCGTAGCTCTCGATATAGTCATGTCACAGATCATGCTTGCTAGACACTTTTTTAACTTATTTTGGTCCACAAACACCTCTCAAAGTTTGTTGGTGAAATACTGGTCATCCTGTATAATGTCGAAAATGGCAAATAAATGGTGTCTGAAATAAGACGAACATCTCATGCTCCTTAGGACTCATACACTGTATGCGTTGATGGCCTGGGGGTCGCCACTTTTGGGAGTTCGGCCGTCGAGTTGCAAGTCTTTCCGGTTGACGCCACAGTGGATGAGTTGCATGTCGATGAAGATGAGGACAGTGCAGTGCAGTTCCCGAGTAGGGAAAATCCCCGACGTGGCCTGGAATCGAACCCGAGCCCGCTGCATTGTAGTTTGACGCGCTGCCTACTCAGCTAATGTTTTGGACACACACCTGTAACCTCGTTTGCACTGGCTGCCAGACGGAGCGGAGGCGATATAGGAGATGTCTCAGCCGCCGTCTCGACAGAGGTCGGGAGGCGGCCTCGGGGAGGGCATCGGACTGCCCAGACAGCGGTCCGTGTAATCCGGCCTGTAATCCACGGCTCCCGGCAGCTGGCGGCGCCAGACAATACCCGTCAACGGGACTCGCCAGCTATTACTGGTGGCTATGACTCTCGGAACAAGCAGCAGCCCGCACCAGAGACGCTACTGCCTCCTAGCACACTTTGTAGGCCCTGGCAGCCGCACACACTGGCATCCAATCTGCTGGTCTCTCAGTCTGCTTATCTAACGCAAACAACACAGATTTGGGGTAGGGCTGCGTAAAATTGCGTTACATTTTGTGTTACACAAGGATCAGTTACGTTCATGTGACCACCTCCCATGTTCGATGTCATCACGCATTAAGCACTGACTGGTGGCAGGTGGCAGCACTAGCAGTGGAGAGTACAGGGGGAAGGGGGGGAGGGGGGCACGTGGAAAATAATGCAGTCGATGTAATTTTTTTTCACTTGCTGCTTATTTTTCATGGGTCTGTATATGCCGCTTGGCCGCTGTGAATGCGTTCGGGGCCTGGAGTGGCTGATGATACCACCCCGACAGCCATCCCCACTCACACCATTGTCCGTGTCCCGCCACGTGGAGACGAGCTCTATTTGTTTTTGTTTCTAAACACTTGTTCTTCTGCGCAGCATTTAAATAACTTTATAATTAATATAATGGAAGTAGGAAAATGATACATAAAAAATTTGGTACATAAAAAGAATTGAAAAAGGAACAGGAAAGAGTATAGAATGAGAAGTTCCTGTCACCTGGTTGTGGGTGGCTGCCAGGGTCTTGGAATGAACTTAAAGTTTCTGGACGCCACTCACGATTCGTTTTCTATCTACCATTCTTAAGCTAACATAAGTATAGAAATGAAGAAAGAAAATGCAAGACGGTACTCCGTGTCTAGCCTACTTTGCTCATTCTCGTCAAATGCCCAGCAATTAGCACCTCCCGGCTATGCAAACTACCCGGCCTGAACGGTGGTTTTCCCCGATCTACATTAATGTATCCGTCGGGTTGGGCTCAGCTGAGAGTTACCACAATTAAGATCCTTCCATCCAGGCCGTGCGTTGTTGCTCACCAGGAGGCGCAGTTCCCTTGCAGAGTTACCTGACTTTAAGCTCCTGCTCACTCACTATGTGCCTCTAGTTGGACATGAGGTGCTGCAAAATATTTACATATGCGGTGCTTTCAGGTTTTATTTGTGTGTCAAGTCGTAGGATCCTCGCGTCGGCTTTTCTGGCCTATTTTGCTGTCGCGCAGGTTGCCATTATGGATCATCAACGTCAGTCAGTTCTATATGTGTTTCGTTGGTAGGTCTGAGTCTGTATCTTCTTCTTGACTAGGGGTATCACTGGTGTCATCCAACCCATGGGCACTCTGCTGTCTTTGTGAACCGACTTGCCTCCTGTAGGGTCTGCTACGTAGGTATTCTGTGTATAGGTTCTTGGAGGTTTCGTTAGTCAGTGTATTTAATTCTGTACACTGGTGAGGGTCACGTAGTATGGCATTCAGCTTGTCTTGTGTGTTCTGGTGGTTGACATGTAGTGTCTATACTTCGGTAGTATGCTCCACATAATTATCTACGCGGTGAATCGTAATTAATAACGGAAAATGAGACGGGTGGAACACAGATCGGCAAACGAGCAAAATAACTACATATGTATGGATGCTATTCGTCAGAGTGAAATATTGTCCTAGCTAGTACAAATCTATTTGACTTTCGGATTAAGTCCCCAAATACTGCTGTCAAATTTGATTCATGTCCATATGCTGCTGAGGAATCAACACGTCAGCAGTGTCTCTCATTGGATGTATGGCTGGGGGCACTAGGTGATCACATCATCGAATCACACATTTTTCCAAGAACACTCAACGAGCCGAAACAAGAAAAGTACATTTGATTTTGGTTCTGCACTTTCGTAAACAGAAGAGGCAATGATTGACCTAAATAAAAAACTGAATGTGCCAATACTCCCGGAGAGAATATCATGACACGATTTGATGATGACACGGAAGAGCTTACTTAAAGCGGATGAGATCTCAGTGGGGGTTTTGATTAAACATCGGATGCTGGACCATGCACACAAGTAAAATGAAAATTGCAATAGTGGTCTCCGAAGTAGGTGGAGTTACTGACTGGGTAGATGTGGGCCAGATATTCTAGATAGGAATACATTGAGCTCTCTAGGTACCAGAATAGATAAAAAATATGAAAAAGGGAGATGGTAGCATGGATTGTACATAGGAAAGGGCTCCCGATTAAAATAAGCAGGTCTTATACACCCAAAGCGCCAAAGAAACTGTTACTGGTATGCGTATTCAAATACAGGTAGATTACGGCGCTGCGGGCGGCAACGCCTATATAAGACAAGTGACTGGCGCAGATGTTAGATAGGTTACTGTTGCTACAATGGCAGGTCATCAAGTTAGTTTGAACTTGGAGTCACAGTCGGCGCACAAGTGATGTGACACAGCTTAGCGATTAAGTGGAGATTTCCCTGTAGGACCATTCCAGGAGTGTACTGTGTATATCAGGAATCCGGTAAAACATCAGATCTCCGGCATCGCTGCGGCCGGAAAAAGATCCTGCAACAACAGGTCCAACGACGACTGAAGAGAATCATTCAACGTGACACGAAGTGCAACCCTTCGGCAAATTGCTGCTGGGCCATCAACAAGTGTCAACGTGCGAAGCATTCAACAAAACATCATCGATGTGGGCTTTCAGAGCCGAAGGCCCACTCGTGTACCCTTGATGACTGCACGACACAAAGCTTTACGCCTCTCCTGGGCCCGTTAACACCGACATTGAACTGTTGATGACTGCAAACACGTTGTCTCGTTGGACGCATCTCGATTCAAATTGTATCGAGTGGATGGACGTGTAAAGGGTGTGGAGGCAATCTCATGAATCCCTGGACGCTGCATGGGACTGGGGAGTTTTCAAGCTGGTGGAAGCTCTGTAATGGTGTGGGACGTGTGCAGTTGGGGTGGTGGAGGACCCCTGATACGTCTAGATACGACTCTGACAGGTGACACGTACACAAGCATCGTGTCTGATCATCTGCATCTATTCATGTCCAATGTGCATCGCGATGGACTTTGGCAACTTCAGCAGGACAATGCGACACCCCACGCGTCCATAATTGCTACAGAGGGGCTGCAGCAACACTTTCCTCACTTTAAACACTTCCGCTGTCTCCCCAAGCCCCCCAGACGTGTACATTACGGAGCGTGTCTGGGGTGCCTCGCAGAGTGCTGTTCAGAAGAGATTTCCACCTCCTGATACTCCTATGGATTTACGGACTGCCGTGCAGGACTCATGGTGTCAATTCCTCCAGCACTACTCCCGGCATTAGTCGAGTTCATGCCACATCGTGTTGTGAGTGCGTGCGTGCGTGCTCACGGGGAACCTACACGATATTAAGCTGGTGTACCAGTTTCCTTGGCTCTTCAGTGTGTAAAAACATAAACTTGGGTATCCGAAAAATATTAACGTATAGTTACATCGATGAGCAAAGACATTACTGAGGCGCCCGCTAAATCCGCTGGGCAGAACAGGTAATTACGATTGTGGAAAGAGCCAAATTAGATTGGGGGCAGTTTCACCTACTAATTGTAATTTAATAACACATTTACAACCAAAGTGGCATATAGCCGAACCTTTACCAAATGCATCTCTTTCAAGGCTGAAGGCCTCCAAACAAGAAATCTTAAAAATCAACAAGATAAAAATGCAGTTACAAAGCAAATAAAATTATTAAAAAACATATATCACAGCTAGGTGGAAAGCCTCAAGGCAAAGTAGATAGAACAAACATATGCAAGGTGCAATACAAATGGCTGAAGGCCACAATTAAATTTCATAAATTTTAAAATATATTATCATAATCTTTTAAAGGCAGAAGGACGCAGTGTTTAAGCTTGAAAGATAATTTTAAGAATAAAGTTGGAAGGCTGAAAGCCTCAATTAAGCTTCCAAAATGAAAAAAATATAAACTCCTGGAAATTGAAATAAGAACACCGTGAATTCATTGTCCCAGGAAGGGGAAACTTTATTGACACATTCCTGGGGTCAGATACATCACTTGATCACATTGACAGAATCACAGGCACATAGACACAGGCAACAGAGCATGCACAATGTCGGCACTAGTACAGTGTACATCCACCTTTTGCAGCAATGCAGGCTGCTATTCTCCCATGGAGACGATCGTAGAGATGCTGGATGTAGTGCTGTGGAACGGCTTGCCATGCCATTTCCACCTGGCGCCTCAGTTGGACCAGCGTTCGTGCTGGACGTGCAGACCGCGTGAGACGACGCTTCATCCAGTCCCAAACATGCTCAATGGGGGACAGATCCGGAGATCTTGCTGGCCAGGGTAGTTGACTTACACCTTCTAGAGCACGTTGGGTGGCACGGGATACATGCGGACGTGCATTGTCCTGTTGGAACAGCAAGTTCCCTTGCCGGTCTAGGAATGGTAGAACGATGGGTTCGATGACGGTTTGGATGTACCGTGCACTATTCAGTGTCCCCTCGACGATCACCAGAAGTGTACGGCCAGTGTAGCAGATCGCTCCCCACACCATGATGCCGGTTGTTGGCTCTGTGTGCCTCGGTCGTATGCAGTCCTGATTGTGGCGCTCACCTGCACGGCGCCAAACACGCATACGACCATCATTGGCACCAAGGCAGAAGCGACTCTCATCACTGAAGACGACACGTCTCCATTCGTCCCTCCATTCACGCCTGTCGCGACACCACTGGAGGCGGGCTGCACGATGTTGGGGCGTGAGCGGAAGACGGCCTAACGGTGTGCGGGACCGTAGCCCAGCTTCATGGAGACGGCTGCGAATGGTCCTCACCGATACCCCAGGAGCAACCAGTGTCCCTAATTTGCTGGGAAGTGGCGCTGCGGTCCCCTACGGCACTGCGTAGGATCCAACGGTCTTGGCGTGCATCCGTGCGTCGCTGCGGTCCGGTCTCAGGTCTACGGGCACGTGCACCTTCCGCCGAACACTGGCGACAACATCGATGTACTGTGGAGACCTCACGTCCCACGTGTTGATCAATTCGGCGGTACGTCCACCCGGCCTCCCGCATGCCCACTATACGCCCTCGCTCAAAGTCCGTCAACTGCACATACGGTTCACGTCCACGCTGTCGCGGCATGCTACCAGTGTTAAAGACTGCGATGGAGCTCCGTATGCCACGGCAAACTGGCTGACACTGACGGCGACGGTGCACAAATGCTAGCGCCATTCGACGGCCAACACCGCGATTCCTGGTGTGTCCGCTGTGCCGTGCGTGTGATCATTGCTTGTACAGCCCTCTCGCAGTGTCCGGAGCAAGTATGGTGAGTCTGACACACCGGTGTCAATGTGTTCTTTTTTCCATTTCCAGGAGTGTTTATATAACCGTAGGCGTTAAATTTTAATTAGCTGAAAACAGGTAATTAAACACCGGCGGAAAAGACAATAAAGACAACGGCACTCAGAAAGCCTCCAGGGAGGTCGGTCTGCCCTCGTTCACTGAGGTGAGACAGGTGGTGAGCCTAACTACACTTGATCCGTCGGAACCCAACCAGGGGCAGCCATGGACCGACCGACACAACGACTAGCTTGCCATGAATCAGTACATGAGAACTCAAACACAAAAGGTTACGAACACGGTAATCCACAATGATGTATGTCAAAATTACACACCATGTTGGACAGCGATGAGGAAAGGACGCTGCCTGAAATTACGTGAGTGGCCAGGGCAGGTAGCCGGAACACCAACGGTGACAAGGCAGAAAATTTTGGTAGTATACTTGAATTTGAAATATGGTAATATAGTTAATTTCACCCAAAAGGAACACTGCCTGAATTTACGTCAGTGGCCAAGGCAGGTAACCGGATCACTAATGGCCACAAGGCATAAAATTCCGCGCTCGTGAACTCGAATTGTAGCCAACCAATTAATTGCACCTCATGGCGGCTAAATTTCAGCAATAGAAACACTCGGTGTTGCTCACAGGAAAACCTCCTCAATAGCGAACCACTAACGTGGCTTGGGTTGTTGAAACCACTACTCAATGATGTCCTGGGTCGGTGAACCACGATGCTCGTGGCGATCGGACAGCTCCACACACGCTCCGACATTGCGCAGGGACCCAGCCGACTGCACCGCGCGGATGTAACTTCCCTGGTCAGCAGAAACCGACCGATTCTCTTCAGACCCCCTAGCCGGAAACTGTATGCACAAAAGCAAAGATGGTACACGGCGCAAATATTGATACACATCACTGCTTCCACACGTAGAAGGAAGATGAACCACGTCGTAACCGCAACAAGGGCGGGAAACCAAACACAGATAGACAGCGAAGTTCACGAAAAGCATAGTTGAGAGTGAGCACGACTCAATTATTAGCAGCCCAGTAATACCGTATTATTGCATCTTTGGAACACTACTGACGTTGAGAACTCTTCGGTGGATACTTTGAGGTAAGTGGCACCGGATGTCTGCTCAACAGGTCGCGTGTTTCCCGTAAATTACGGCCTGTTGGTTAGTGGGCGCGAAATGGCGCCCAATAGAATCCCAGAAATCTTCCATCGGGTTCAAATCAGGGGATTTTAGTGGAAAAAGACATTTACCATCACGCTCCTAAAATCCCATATCAGTAAGATTCTGATGTTGTGACCTCGTGCTAGAAGATGCCATCGCCATCGTGTAAGACATCAAGCACGAAGCGATACCGGTGGTACGCAACAATGTTCACGCAGGCATCTGTCCGCAGGTTTCATGGAAGGGCACGGGAATGCCCCTTATAGCGTAAAACTGCCCCCACCTGCCTGCGTCCGTGACGAAGTGCATTTTTTGAGGATCCGTGGTCCTGGATGAATGTGTATATGGGACGCGACCATTATTCTGATGTAACAAAATGGTTCAAATGGCTCTGAGCACTATGGGACTTAACATCTGAGGTCATCAGTCACCTAACTAACCTAATGACATCTCACACATCGATGCCCGAGGCAGGATTCCAACCTGCGACCGTAGCAGCCACGTGGTTCCGGACTGAAGCGCCTAGAACCGCTTTGCCGCGACGGCCGGCTTCTAGTGTAACAAGGAACCGGATTTTTCCGACTTGGCGACACACTTTCATGATTTACCGTCCAGTCTCGAAGATACTGTGTCCACTGCAGTCGTAACTGAGGATGTCGTTTGTACATTGTGGTAATAAGCTAATGTAGTCTGTTGCAGACCACCATGTTCAGCAATGTGCGCTGTACAGTGTGCTCCGAAACACTTGTGCCTGCAGCAACATTGCACCGTCCCATCACATCTGTCAGAGATCGCTTTTCAGAGCCGGAGAGCCTCCACATTCTGTTAAGAGACGCAGACGTACGACTCGTTGCCTGTAGCAAGATGAAGCCAAGGCTGGCACAATTTGCACTGTTGCCAAATTTATTCAAGACCGCTACTGTCCCCAAAACTCCCCTCCATCGGTATGTAGATGTGGCGACGTTGCAGTCAAATTAGAATGAAAATTAATTAATTAATTGATTTATTAAATTGATTTGCAAGTTGATTAAATTGGTGGATAATTCAAATGAACTGCAGGAAATTCAAAAGTGAAGAAATTTCAAATGTTGTGTATTCACTTTGATGTTCGGAGACTGACTGACCTAGTCCTCAATATCAACACAAGAGGGCGCTGTTGGACATCCCCACCCCTCCCCCTCCCCTCCCTCTCCCCACCTGGTGCGAAAAAGACTCGGGCTCTGCTGAGCTGTTGGCATGGGTGCAGCTGTGTGTGCAAATGTGACCAACTGACGAGATGTGAGCACTGAGCACAGATGAGTTTACTAACTGTGTTACATGTAAACATATACACTCATGCTCATAAATTAAATATAACTGCAGAATATGGTTTCACACAAAGCGGCACTACACAAAACTGGCGCTAGTAGCATAGGCAAATACAAAACTCACACGACACAGACCTGTAGATCCACGGTATTGGTGATAAGTTGAGAAAACCGTCCCGAAACACATGTGCTACAAAACGCTACTGTTTCCTGCGGATGTAACCCGGCATCAATATGGGATATGGTCATCATGCACACGTACAGAGGCCGCACAACGGGTTAGCATTGTCTGGATCAGGTGGTCGAGCAGCTGCTGGGGTATAGCCTCCCATTCTTGCACCAGTGCCTGTCGCAGTTCCTGAACTGTCGTAGGGGTTCGAAGACGTGCAGCGATACGTAGACCCAGAGCATCCCAGACGTTCTCGATGGGGTTTAGATCTGGAGAACAGGCAGGCCACTCCATTCGCCTGATATCTTCTGTTTCAAGATGGTCCTCCACGATGGCAGGTCGGTGTGGCCTCCATCAGGAGGAAGGTGGAACCCACTGCACACCTGAAAAGGCGGAAATATGGTGCAAAATGACGTCCCGACACACCTGACCTGTTACAGTTCCTCTGTCAAACACATGCAGGGGTGTACGTGCACCAGTCATAATCCCACCCCACACCATCAAACCACTACCTCTATACAGGTCCCTTTGAAGGACATTGAGGGGTTGATATCTCATTTCTGGTTCACGCCAGATGAAAACCCGGCGACAATCACTGTTCAGACTATACCTGGAACATAGTGTGAACATAACCTGCGACCACTGTTCAAATGACCATGTACTGTGTTTTTGACACCAGGCTTTACGGGCTCTCCTGTGACCATGGATCAGTGGAATGCACCTTGCAGGTCTCCAGGCGAATAAACCATGTCTGTTCAGTCGTCTGTAAACTGTGTGTCTGCAGACAACTGTTCCAGTGGCTGGGGGAAGCTCCCGAGCAAGGCTACCTGCAGTATTCTATGGCTGTCTGTGGGCACTCATGGTGAGACATTGGTCTTCTTGTGGTATTGTACACTGTGGAAGTTCCGTACTGTAGCGCATGGACAGGTTTTCTGTCTGCTGTAATCGTTGCCATAATCTTGAGATCACACTTTGTGGCAAACGGAGGGCCCGTGCTTCGATCTGCTGTCTTTGACCAGCCTCCAGTCACCCTTGTATTTTATCCCTCACAACGTCATCAATATGTGTTCTTTGAGCCATTTTCAACACACAGTCACCATTATCACGTCTGAAAATGTCTGCACAGTTACTCGCTACACCGTACTGTGACATACGCCAACACAGCCTGCGTATGTGGACTGCTGCCAGCGCCACCTTGCGGCGATTGCATGTGAAATACACCTCGTGGTCATACCCCGAGGTGATTTAAACCCGCAAACCGCCCACCACAGCGTTGCTTCACCATGTATCAGCATTATCCTTAATTTATGAGCATGAGTGTAGTTTAGGATTGTGACCATAGCTTTCTACTTGATGGTTGGAAAGAAAAGATAATGGAGGGGCGTCAAAGGAATACTCTTCGACAAAGAATGATGATGTGCAGGATGATTTGAAGATGAATTTCGCAACTCATGTGGAAGCGGCCGCTGTTGCTCCAAATGCCGACTTCCTTCTTTGAAACGGCCAGTCAACCTGCCTCTCCCACCGCGCAAGAGTCGATAGCCACCACTGCAGCAGGTATGTGGTATTATTTCTAGGTGCTACCTTTTTGGTGGTGGGCAATGCACAAACGGTAGTAATATGCTGAACTAATAACAGCCCTTCCACAGCCTCAGACCTACTGACCTAGTTTACTAATCCGCCAGCAGAGTGTGCTGGAAACTGTGACTCCACGGACGATAAATTGGAACCGATGATAATGCTACATCCACTCATGAAGTCAGGTATATAAAAAAAGTGTGGGAGCCCACCAGCTTCAGTCAGTCAGCGGAAGGACTATGAGACGTCAACAGCGCCAGAAGTAGCAGTCGAGATCGTCCAGCACCTCCCAGCAGAATAGGAAGAAGCGGAAGGGTAAGTACTCATTACACGTCTTTCTTTATGTATGCTGTTGCTACCGTGCAAAGTAGTTCTGCTTCTTTGTAGTTGCTGTTATTATTATTAATGCTCATAACAGTTCTTCTTCTTCTTTGTTCAACAGCTGAGGGGGCCTCCTGCGTCTCTGGACCTGCAGTGGCTTCCAGCGCGTCCAGGCCACCAGCAGGCACCACCGGCTTGGCAGGACCTGCAGCGGCAGCAGCACCATGGGATCCTGTAGCCACCTCAACAGCTTGTTGGAGCAGGACAACGAGCTGCTATTATGCATCCTGCTCCTCGATTTTGGTACTGAGGGCAACCAGCAAATCCCTAACTCACTGAAAAATTGTGAATGGGATTCCTGCACTACACGGTGCTAGACAGTACCGGTCTCCAACATATGCATCATCCCAGAATGTTCCACTGTTACTGCAAGGACACGGTGTTGATGTGGTTGACGAGAAGCTGCTAGTTCCTACCAGTGCTCCAGTGCTTTTCACGTCGACTTATCATTTAAGAGCTTTCATATTGGTATAGGGGCATTAGTGGACAGTGAGTGGGGCGTTGTATTAGAGATTGAAAATGCATTGAGAAGTGTTACAGTGTGGTTTACGAAGATGGAGTGGGATGAACTGTATCATGCCAAACCTTACATCAATCCACAGATGAACTCCAAGTGCTGGTTATGTCGTTCACCCCCGGACATTTACTGTGCTGGCGCAACGCTGCCTAGAACATCTTTCTACGACAGCGTGGCGCTGCCTTATGTTCAAACTGTGTATAAAGCCAGTGTGAACTACCTCCATATAAATAGGTGTATGCAGATGATTTACAGTACTGCATCAATTTGGTGCTGAAAGAGATTTTCACTCTGCAGTGGAGTGTGCGCTGATATGAAACTTCCTGGCAGATTAAAACTGTGGGCCGGACCGAGACTCGAACTCGGGACCTCTGCCTTTCGCGGGCAAGTGCTCTACCAACTTTTTTTTTTTTTCCGATGACAAAGCCACAAAACTGAAGTTGTACTAAGGCACTTATGCAAATAACATGTACAGAAATATGTCAATGAATACTTAAAGAAAATGGTGTTTCTACACACACTAATTATTAAGCTCAACAAAAATATAATCACAGCCTACAATGCTTATTTCACAAACTACTAACTACATTTTTTTTATTTTTTTTATTTTTTTTTTTTTATAATGCATTAAAAAAAAAAACAAGGCAGCCATGCTCAAAAAGTTGCCAATAAAGTGAACTAAAAAGGGCCATCTTGCTCGCCGCGGTCACATTGCTAGGCGGGCGGCCAGGAACAGGCGGTCGTCATTGCATTGGACATCACCAGCCACCAATCGTTGGAGCGCCCGGGGCCGCTGCACACAGTCAGAGACTGTTTCTGTTACCATAGGGGAATCGTGGAAAGATCACATCTACAAGTTAATGTCTTCTCACACCCGGCACACCCCAGCTGGGTGGTGGGTCCATGAATGACGAACCCAAATAGTTCGCAAAAAGGTTCCGGTAATCCTGTCTATTCGTTAAGACCAGAAACTCGTCGATCATATAGTACCATAAATCGAGGACGTCTTTGTCTCCATCGCGGTATATGTAGTGTATCGCCATTCCTCGTACCCAATTAACCGCATTCATCCGGGTCATAGGGAAATAGACAGCGTCGGGATGAAAGAGTTCTTGGGGTAAAATCGAAACATAGGGGCGGCGGAGCAGGAAAGCCAGGATCTGGCGGATCAGTTTCCAGCACTCACGCGCGGGG
Organism: Schistocerca gregaria; assembly: GCF_023897955.1. Classification (NCBI taxonomy): domain Eukaryota; kingdom Metazoa; phylum Arthropoda; class Insecta; order Orthoptera; family Acrididae; genus Schistocerca; species Schistocerca gregaria. The sequence continues at coordinate 119,209,830 of NC_064920.1, forward strand.
CCACAGTTCAGTCTATGTTCGTCCGTGTCTAACGTCGTGCAACGGGGGCACACAGGGTCGTCAATTAGGTGAATGGCATGCAGCCGTTGTCGGGTTGGAAGTTTCTCGTTAACGACCACATACCACGTCGATCGCACGAAAGTAGACAGGAACGGCGCGTGGATGGCTCGCCATACTCGTGGCCAGTCGACCGTAGGGTGGCGCCGTACAATGTCGTTATCCGGAGTCCAGTGCTGGAGAGCACTATAATAAGTCTTCGCTGTCGGATTCCGTGTCTCCGATATAACCCGCAACACATAGCTATGCTCGACGAAAAACGTTCTAATGTGTGACAGCGAGGGCGATAAATGTCCAACTGGTACCGGTGGGTACAGCGTACGTGGGGCCACTTCTTCAATCAGTAGGCCGGGGAGACTGGCTGTTGGTGAAAGCCAGAGTCGCCTCATGGAACGGAGATACAGTGCCAGCGCTCTGTGCTTGACGTGAGTGAGTCCAACACCGCCTTTGTCGAAGGGTAAAGTAAGCGTAACAAAACGGATCTTGAAAACAGCACCATCGTTCACCACGTGTCCAAACACTGCCTGTATCCTGGAAGCCATCGTGTCCGTTATCGGCAGTACATGGGCGTAATGGTTAAGGTGAGAAGCCATGTACACATTAACGTATTGGGCGCGTTGCAAAATGTTCAATGATCTGAATTTATTGAGACGAGCCTCTAAACGGAGTCGTCGTAAGACCATACGATACGTAAAGGCCGCCGTGCGTTGTATTTGTCGATGGAGTGATATCCCTAAACACTTGAGCATCGGGACCTTTGTCAGAGGTACGGCCAGACCTGCAGGCATTCCTCGTCCTACCTCCATGTAGCGTGATTTCCGAAGGTTGAGCACACCGCCTGCCACCGCCCCATACTGGTGGAGCCAGGAAAACGCCGTGTGTATTTCGTCACCAGACCGTGCTAAGAACATCACATCGTCGGCGTATGCACCACATCGAAAGGTTACGGAACGGAGGGTAAGTCCTTCTAAGCGTCGCCGTAGTCCGTGAAGAGCTGGTTCGAGGGCAACGGCGAAGAGCATGGCAGAAAGAGGACAACCCTGCCGGACGGACCTGTTGACATGGACGGGGGCGGACCGACAGCAATTGATCAGAATCCTCGTGACAGCCCCATGGATCAATCGAATCACAACAGACGTCGTCAGACGCGGGACACCGATGTGTTCCATAACAGTACGCAGGAAACCATGGTTAACGCGGTCGAAAGCATGGTCGAAGTCCAGCGCAACAAGAGCGCCTTGGAGGCGGCAAGTTTGCATGAGCGCCACCACGTCTCTATAGGTGCTTAAAGTCGTAAACCCATTAGTGTCACCCCCGAGGCAGGTTTGATCAGTGTGAATGGCCGCCATTACCGTAGGTTTGAGCCTCTCACGGAGCATGCGTGTCAACAGCTTATAGTCAGTGTTTAGCATTGTCAACGGGCGAAAATCAAAAGGGCGACGGCCTCCGCCGGGTTTGGGCACAGGGATCAAGAGACCCTCAGTAAAGTCAGATGGTACCTGAAAATCGGCGTCCAGGAGTTCACTGTACATCCTGACCCACATTGGGCCCATGAGATCAAAGAACCGCTTGTAAAATTCAAGAGGGAGGCCGTCAGGGCCAGGCGTTTTGTTGGGAGAGCCACGCAACAGAGCCTCTCGCAGTTCTTCCAAAGTCACCGCCGACAAGAGCGTAGCATCATCTTGTAGGTTCCGAGAGACTGGTAGGTCAGATAGGACTTCCCTGACCCCTACATTCATGTGGGACTCCCTCTCGTAAAGAAGTTTATATGACTGTGTGAACGCTCGGACGATATCCATTTGTGCGTCAACGCGTCGCCCGTCCTCCGTCACAACCTCGGTAATGAGCTGCCTCTTGCGTCTTCGGCGTTCTTGAATGATATGGTGGAGGGAAGGTCGTTCACCACGAACATCATCAGTCGTCCTCGCTCGCACCCGCACACCCGCAAGACGTACGGCGTTGATACGAAGCAATTGTGCCTTGACGCGTTGTACTGCTGATTGTCGCTCTGGCGACGGCGGTTGTACAGCCAGTTCGCGGAGCGCAGTATAGTAAAAATCAGTAGTCGCAGTATACCAGCGCGCTCGGTCGCGTCCATAGCTGACTAATGTTCGGCACAGTGCGGGTTTTGCACACCGTAACCACCATTGAAGTACAGAACGGTAGGCGGGTAAACGCCGTTGGCAATTGCTCCATGTGGACTCGACTGCGCGTCTGCAATGTATCTCATCGAAAAGGGCCACATTGAGGCGCCACGGACCCCTGCTTCGGCGGACGCGCTGGCGGGGAAGGGTGAGAGTACACACATATGCGAGGTGATCCGTGAACGCTGCCGGCCACATCTCAGCGTCGACAACGGCCGATCGTAGGCCGCGGGTGACGTAGACTCGATCCAAACGGCTCGCGGAGTGACTAGTAAAGTAGGTGTGTGCTCGACGGTCGCCGTGTTGGATGATCCAGGTGTCCAACAAGGCCAAGTCCTGTACAAGTGCCTGGAGTGCCGGGCAGGTGGTATAGTGTGGCTCCTGGTCGGATGGGCGGAGCACACAATTAAAATCGCCGCCTACTACCAAGTGGTCGGTATTGCCCTGGAAGAGCGGGGCTATATCTTCGGCAAAAAAGGTGCGCCGTTCTCTCCTTTTGCCGGTGCCTGAAGGAGCACATAAGTTCACCAGACGTACTGTACCAATCGTGAGTGCGACCCCCCGGGCCGACGGTAAATAGGAGACATCAATGGCCATTATCCCTTCCCGCAGTAGAATCGCCGTACCTCCGCCGCCCACATCTGCAGGCATAGTGTAGGCGTCATATCCGTAGGCATCGAGACAGAGTCCTGATCGGACGTCTTGAAGGAAAACAACGTCCAGATCCGCAGCGCGTAACGTATCCTTCAGCATACGGGTCTTGACATCAGATGTAATGCCATTGACGTTGATCGTGGCGAGGCGGTATGCCTGGTCCATCAAGTCTCGGGAGGTGACCATGGTATGACAGGAGGGCAGTAGTCGTGACGTGGAGCGCCGGTCTTGCGAAGTGCTAGGCAGCGACGAGAGGTGCTCATGCCGCCCTAGGCGTCTGTCGCCGGCCGCGTAGACGCTGCCATCGGCATCGGTGCATCGTCTTGGTCCTGAAACGCATCCTGCAACTCCATCTCCTGCGCCCAGTCGCCCAGGGACGTTGACACCACTGGATCTCGAGAGGCAGACGGAGGCAAGGGTGCATCCCCGGTGTCGGAGCTGCGGTGATCTCCCGCATCCCCATGTGGTCCAGACCCAGCGGTAGTGGGAGAAGACGTCGAACCGTGTGAGACGGTAGGGTCGCCTGTGTCGGCGCGGTGGAGCGGTTGAGGCACCTCGTCATCCAGCGGTGTCGCCTCGGGCTGTTCTACGTCGTCGGTTGTCTTGCGCCGCTTCGTATGACGCTTTGGTGATTTCTGCTTACGCTGCCGCGCCTCTGTTTCCGACGTAGGGCAAGGGGAGGACGCTGCATCCTGTGCTTCAACTTCCATCGCACCGTCGGCGAGCCGTTGTGACGGTGCGCCGGGGTCCGACGAAAGGACATCAGTAGCATCAGCACTGAAAGACGCTTGGGGCTCCGTGGAAGCTACTGCAGGGTCCTCCAAAGCTCGCACCAATACAGTGGGGTCGTCATATACAGCTGGCGTCTCCCGTCTCGCCGCCGCAACATACGTAATCGGCAGAGAGGTCGGTGTCGACGGACGAATCTGGTCGGTCGAGGGTGTCTGCGCGAGACGGCGTTGCAGGCATTCGGTACGCATGTGTCCCGTCTGGCCACAACCGGAGCAGGTTCTCGGCTGACCGTCGTAAATAATTATTGCCCTGCAACCAGCGATCGTGAGATACGAAGGAATATGGCGATGCAGATCAATACGGACTTGTCGCACCCCGTTAAGGACAGGGTAGGTGTCGAAGGTCTTCCATTTTTCGGCCGTGTGACCGATAACTGTTCCATAGGGTCGAAGAGCAAGGGTGACCAAATCCGCTGGAACTTCAAAAGGGAGCTCAAACACGCGCACATTTTGGATTCCCAATCCAGCACGTTCAAGCGTCACCACACCCACGTTTCCGTCTGAGTGGCAGAACCGATAACCTACCGTCGAGCGTCTGAGAAGTTTGTCACATGCTTCGTCGTCGGTGAACTTAAGATATACGACACTGGAGACAATAGATAAGTGGATACCGATCAGCTCGTTAGGATCAACATGTACCACATCGCGTAAAAAACGCTCTACTTCGTGGGCCTTGGGTCTAGAATACGTAGTGTCGAACTGCAGCTTGATCGTGGCTTTCCGATACGAAAGAGCCATCGTGTGTCAGGAACGTGACGGCTATACGTAACACTAGCGCGCCGGCGCGGTAAACAACAACACACCCGGAAACGCGACACGGAGCGGCCGGGACGTACCGCACCGCTCCACAGCCAAAGGCCGACTGTCCAGCTGAGCTACCCAAGAACGACTAACGCCCAGTCCTCACAGCTTTACTTCCGCCAGTACCTCGTCTCCTACTTTCCCGAGTTCGAGTCTTGGTCCGGCACACAGTTTTGATTTGCCAGGAAGTTTCAACACCCATTAGTTTGAAAGAAATACCACTGCAATTCCCTGCTGAATTAATTCATTTGCTAAATTCTACACAGCTCTGAAGATAAAGAAAGAACCAATTGATTTTCTGTTGTAGTGCACCAAATTAACGACTGTTGAATAATAATATTTATAGCATCGCAAACCGTGTTTTATTTTGCCCATACATCTCATAATGGTGTTACTGCTACCACTATTGAAATGTCTAGAACACCGCAGCAACATCAAGCTGTCTGAATCACCTCAACACCACATTCAGCACCTCCAGTCACTGATAAACTGAATGACAGACGAAACTCTCATGCGTATATCTGCCCTGCCAACATTGCAGCTCAGTTGGTGATATATATATTTTCTATAAAAACTCTTTGCACAGCAAAATTTGTTGTAGTCGGTACCATAGCGGAATAGATGTAGCAGCTCAACACAAAGACTTTGTTGTATGTGTCTATTCCTGTGAAGAAGAAGAATGGGACACTCCTAACCAGTAATGCTGGGACAATAATTGTAGATCCATCCAGAAGCGGCAAGACAAATGTTCTCATGTCACTGTTAAAACACCTAGATGGAGTCCACTATGCACGTATAGGAGTATTTTCAAAAATGCTATTTCAGTCCAAGTACCAACTGTTGTAAAGATACCAAAAGGTATCAATTGTGTAACATACACAACATTCAGTCAAAGCAGTGAGATCCCCCCGCCAGAAAAAGTAACACCAAACACCATGTTCGTATTTGACGATGTTGCCGTGGGAAACCAGGATCAAATGCTACGATATTTCATTTTTGGTCATCACATAGATGTTGATGTATTTCATTTGAGTGAAACATATTCCAGAATCACGAAGCAGTTGGTGAGCGATAATGCAAACATCATTATAACCTTCAAACAAGGCACTGTGAATTTAAAGCACATTTACCAAGCTCAAGTAGGAACTGACATGTCATTCGATGAATTAATAAAGATTACGTGGAGACTGCAGGAATCACGCACAATACGGGCTCCTTGTTATCAATTAAACAAGAAAAGTGAATGATGGTAGGTATAAACACAATTCCCAAGAGTATATATATGAAAGCAGTTGAAAGCAGTATACAACATGGTAAGGTCAAGTTCGTACATATCCTGGGCACTCCACCCGAGAGGATGGGTATACATAGAGACTTCGTCTATACATAGAAGGAAAGTTTCAGTCTCTTGAACATAAAGTTAAATATCTAGAGACGTTTATCCAGCCTCTTCTGAGACTGATCAAGGAATTACATGCTAGGGTTACTCTGGTAAAAAAGAACATGGATGACTTAACTTTACAGGTTGATAGAACTGGAGAGAAAGTAAGTAAGGTGCACCCTGTGATGGAGTCTGTTGGAGTATAGTAAGATGTCGACTAACCATAAGGTCATCGTGGCACAGAAGGCTGTTCAAGAGAAGTTATGAGGGCTCAGTTTAGGACATTTGGATTCAGAGTGGACACTGAGAGAATCACCGGCCGGAGTGGCCGAGCGGTTCTAGGCGCTTCAGTCTGGAACCGCGCGACCGCTACGGTCGCAGGTTCGAATCCTGCCTCGGGCATGGATGTGTGTGATGTCCTTAGGTTAGTTAGGTTTAATTAGTTCTAAGTTCTAGGGGACTGATGACCTTAGATGTTAAGTCCCATAGTGCTGAGAGCCATTTGAACCATTTGAACTGAGAGAATCCTTTAGCCAGTTGCTGAATCTCTCGATCCACTCTCAATGAAATTGCACAGCGACGTTGTCTTTGGTGGTTTTATTAACAATCACAGCGATGCTAACATGGACAAAACATTTGGTGTCAGTCGTGTAAAACCATACATGTCGGGCATGCAGCCTGTAAATTTAAAAGAAAAAGCAATACAAACAAGTGATGAGAATTTCAAAGAACAAGGGGTCTAATTAACCTTATTTGCCTAAATCCCACAAAAACTGTAAATACTTCAACGTAATATCTGGAGATGCATTGTCAAATACTACAATTGACCAATGTACATAAGAAAGTGGGAAACAACGTAGTGTGAAATACAGAACCTTTATAAAACCTATATTTGATGATCGATATAGAGTTTTCGATGATCTTGACATCCAACATAAAAGAGTCGACAATCGATCCTCCGCAGTGTGTATATTATGACAATCTCAAGTGAGATAATAGTACGACTATGAGTGCTGCTGCTGGTAATACTGTTCATTCAAATGAAGTTGTCTCAATAATTTCTGAGCTTAGAAAGAAAGGCATAATCGAATAAGTATGGAGACAGTGGTTTGAGAGCTGCACAGACCAGCATACAAAACACACCATCATAGGTATTATCAAATGTTTGGTTGACTTGTGGCAGGCTGATCTTGTAGATATGAGAGATTATTCACATTCAGTTACTGGGATCAAATATATTTTAGGGGTCATTAACGCTTACTCTAAAGACGCAAGGGAATTACTCGTCAAAACAAAAATTGGGAGAGATGCCACTTGAGGTGTTTGAGCACTTGACCAATATCGTGTAGGGCCCCCAGAGCACGCAGAAGTGCCGTAACACGACGTGGCATGGACTCTACTAATATATAAAGTAGTGCTGGACGGAACTGAAACCATGAATCCTGCAGGGCTGTCCATAAATCCGTAAATGTAGGAGGGGATGGAGATCTCTTCTGAAAAGCACCTTGTAAGGCATCCCAGATATGCTCAATGATTTTCATGTCTGGGGAGTTTAGTGGCCAGCAGAAGTGTTTAACTTAGAAGAGTATTTCTGGAGCCACTCCGTAGCAATTCTGGAAGTGTGGGGTGTCGCATTGTCCTGCTGGAATTGCTTAAGTACGTCAGAATGCACAATGGACATGATTGGATGAAGGTGATCAGACAGGATGCTTGCATAAGTGTCACCTGTCAGAGTCGTGTCTAGACGTATCACGGGTCCCATGTCACTCCAGCTGCACACGCTTCACGTGCAGGGTCCATTGATTCATGAGGTTGTCTCCATACTCGTACACGTCCATCGGCTCGATACAATTTGAAACAAGACTCGTCCGACCAGGCAACATGTTTCCAGTCATCAAAAGTCCAATGTCGGTGCTGAGGGGCACAGGCGAGGCGAAAAGCTTTGTTTCGCGCAGTCATCAAGGGTACACGAGTAGGCCTTCTCCTCCGAAAACCATATCGATGATGTTTCGTTGAACTGTTCGCACGCTGTCACTTGTTGATGGCCCAGCATTGAAATCTGCACAAATTTGCGTAAGCGTTTCACTTCTGTCACGCTGAACGATTCTCTTCAGTCATCGTTGGTCCCATTCTTGCAGGATCTTTTTCCGGCAGCAGCAATGTCGGAGATTTGATGTTTGACAGGATTCCTGATGTTCACGGTACACTCGTGAAACGTTCGTTCGGGAAAGTTCTTCATTGCTACATCGGAGACGCTGTGTCCCATCGCTCGTGCGCCAACCATAACATGTCTTTCAAACTCACTTAAATCTTGATAAACTGCCATTGTAGCAGCAACAACCCATCTAACAACTGCGGTAGACACTTGTCTTATATAGGCGTTGCCGACCGCAGCGAAATATTCTGCCTGTTTACATATACCTGTATTTCAATACGCATGAGTATACCACTTTCTTTGGCGCCTCAGTGTATATCGGCTGAGTGATAGGTAGCTCTAAATTCTTCACTACACCTTGAAACATTTTTCGCGGCGTAGATAGCGTGTTCCTTCATGTATCTACCAATTCAGGTTTTTCAGTATTTCTATAACGCTCCTCCGTGAACATTAGTGACCCCCTGCTTTGTGTACGTTCAATAATCTTCGTTACTTCTAATTGATGCGGACCCTACACATGTGAGTAATATTAAGGGGTGCACAACTCATTCGTAAGCGTTACCCTTTGTAGGCCAACTGCATTAACCCAGTTTTATGCCAGCTATCAGATGTTTGCTACTTGCCTTAATCAGTGTGATCACTGTGGTGCCTTCCAAAGAGCAGGAAGAAAAAGCAAGGCTGGCAACTCGCGATGAAATCACATACGAGTACACACTGAGGCGACTAGAGTCGTGGGATCAGCGATATGTACCTATATAGGTGGCGGTAGTTCGCGTACGCAAGGTAAAAAAGAGCAGTAGCTTGGCAGAGGTGTCATTTGTACTCAGGTGATTCATGTGAATAGTTTTCGACGAGATTATCACTGCAAGACAGGAATTAACAGACTTTGAACGCGGAATACTAGCTAGAGCTAGAAGCATGTGATATTCCATTTCGGAAATCGTTAATAAATTCAATATTTACTGATCCGCAGTGTCAAGAGTGCGCCGAGAATACCAAATTTCAGGCATTGTCTCTCACCACGGACAACTCTGTGGCTGACGGTTTTCACGTAACGACCGAGAGCAGCGGCGTTTGCTACAAGCAACGCTGCGTGAAATAGCGGCAGAAGTCAATGTGAGACGCAGGAAGAAGACATCTAAATTTGACGTTAATGGGCTGTTACAGAAGAGGACCGACGAGAATGCTATTGCTAACAAAACGACATCGCCTGCAACGACTCTCCTAGGTTCGTGGCTATAGCCCTTGCACGCTAGACAACTGGAAAACCGTGGGCTGGACAGATCAGTCCCGATATCAGTTGGTAAGTGATGATGGTGTGTTGGAGTGCGGCGTAGATACCACGAAGCATTAGAGTCAAGTTGTCAATAAAGCACTGCTCTAGTTGGTGTTGGCTCCATAATGGTGTGGGCGGTGTTTACGTGGAATGGACTTGGTCCTCCTGTCCAACTGAACGGATCAATGACTGGAAATGGTTATGATGGGCTACTTTGAGACAGGGTGCAGTCTTTCATGGACTGCCATGTTCCCAAACAACGACGGAACTTTTATGGATGACAATACGCCATGCCATTGGGCGACAATTGTTCGCTATTGGTTTGAATAATATTCTGGACAGTTCGATCAGCATGAAACGGCAAGGGTTCCAACACAGTTCCGCGGGGCACAGAAAATGGTTCAAATGGCTCTGAGCACTATGGGACTTAACTTCTGAGGTCATCAGTCCCCTAGAACTCAGAACTACTTAAACTTAGCTAACCTAAGGACATCACAGACATCCATGCCCGAGGCAGGATTCGAACCTGCGACCGTAGCAGCAGCGCGGTTTCGGACTGAAGCGTCTAGAACCGCTCGGCCACTCCGGCCGGCTGGGGCACACTTAAAGTTGCTTCAACTTCTGTGGACGACTCTCTATCCACCATAAAATGCTGCATCGTCCCTAACACGAAATCCTCAGTCCAGTCACTTATTTCGTATGATATCCCAGCTGATCTTAATTTTATCAACAAACTGAAAAGTTACGGGATGTGTGAGGGAAGGAACTTTCCAGTGAGTCACTACTGATGCAAGTGCCCAGTTAGCGGCAGCTCAGAACTGGTAACATATCTCGTCTGATTAGCGTACAATTGCAGCTGCGGTGCAATGGGCGTGTTGAGGGAGATGGTTCCCATCGTGCTGGTTCCCGCTACGCCCTACATCAGAGTTGGCCCTCCGGCGCTTACAAGGGGGGCGCACGGTGTGAGCAACTACGCTCCGGTTGCACTAATTGCGCTGGAGAGCAGCGCGGCCGTCAAATTAGCAAACGGCTCAGAAGTGGGTCGCGGCATTCCGTTCCGCGTTAGCTGGCCGCGGGCGCCGATCCCAGGGCCCTCTGGGCGCTAGCACAAGCGACAGCCGCCAGTATCTGCAGTGGGCTCTGCCGCCGAGTTCAACGCAGTGTACCAACGTAACGAGCAGAGCTGCGCACAGTACCTCCACTGGAAAGGATCTAAGGCAGATTAGGATTTAACGTCCCCTCGACATTGGATTCATTAGACACGAGCGCAAGTTCGCCTTGTTACGAGGATAGGGAAGGAAATCGACCATGCCCTTTTAAAGGAATGATCCCGGCAGTTGCTGGGAACGATTTAGGGAAATCGCGGGAAATCTAAATGAGGATGGCGGGACACGGATTTCTACCGTCGTACGAGACCAGTGTGCAAGCCACTGCGCCACCTCACTCCGTACCTCCACTAGACGCGATAAATGCTCCTGACCTGCACAGCGTGGTTTAGTTTAATTTTCTGCGCGTTCACGGCGCCTCACCACAAAGTGAAACGTGTCTGAATGACTACTCCTTGCATGTGTACGTCACTGAACAGGTACAACTTTCAGTTGTGTATTGAAATGACGAAAGTGAAAGTTTCTGCGGGAACTGGACTCGGACCCGGATTGCCAGCTTCACACGAGCGGCCGCCTTAACTGCTTCGGCTATCCGTGAACGGCCCATGGCAAGACTTTGAACTTTTATACGTCGTCGTACCTGCGTCACAACCTGTGCTCTTACACACATTACGTAATTCCCGTACAGGGGAGGACATTTTAATTGAAAGTCGCTGGATGGTATCGGTGGATAAATACGATACTGTAGTGCCTGAGTTGCATGTTCGAAGTGTGAGGGTACTGGTGTGTAGCATCTGTTCCTTGGAGGGCGACAATTCCCAGTGGCGCAGAGAGTTGCAAGCAGAGGCAGTTACTGAGAGACTGTGGAAGGTGTAGGCTGCGTGAACCAAAGGCGGTTGCGTCACAAAGTAGTGGCATACAGTTTGAATAATAGTGTGTTTATGTTTGTGCAGTGTGATAAAGGAAAAAAAATTAATTTTACCAGTTCTTATTTCGTCTCCATCAGTTAGTGCCACACCACTGCATTTAACAATGAACGAAGTCTCGATATACACGGTCATCTACAACAAGAAGACTGTAACATAATAATCATTAATTAACCCATATAATCTTCAAGGAGACGGGAGCTTACAGAAGGAACAGGCAGTGAGGCGACTACAGCCATTAAGAAGTACATGAAATGTATTCGCGGTTGCGCATGTCCGAAATAACATTGCACTATACTTCTGAACAACACAGGCACCGCAGTATCGTATTTACCGTTGATACCAGGCAGCGACTTTCAACTTTATTTTTTTATGTCCATCCTTGTGATTCGAGGTATGGGGCAACGACCGTTCAGTATTGTAATAAAATGAATCGCCTACAGCCGTCCTTATGATCTCATTTGTTGTGTTGCTACCAGTTTCCGTGCTTCAGAGCACCATCTTCAGGCCTAAGCTGATGTTGAGGGTATTAACTCCATCCGTAAACAGGATGCATCAGTAGCCAACGTCTATAAGTGGTTTTCGCAGGCTACCTGTAATGTCCCCCCCCCCTCCCCCCCCATGAACCATGGATCTTGCCGTTAGTGGGAAGGCTTGCGTGCCTCAACGATACAGATAGTCGGATAGTCGTACCGTAGGTGCAACAACAACGGAGGGGTACATGTTGAGAGGCCAGACAAACGTGTGGTTCCTGAAGAGGGGCAGCAGCCTTTTCAGTAGTTGCAGGGGCAACAGTCTGGATGATCTCGCCTTGTAACACTAACCAAAATGGCCTTGCTGTTCTGGTACTGCGAACGGCTGAAAGCAAGGGGAAACTACAGCTGTAATTTTGCCCGAGGGCATGCAGCTTTACTGTATGGTTAAATGATGATGGCGTCCTCTTGGGTAAAATATTCCGAAGGTAAAATACTCCCCCATTCGGATCTCCGGGCGGGGACTAGTCAAGACGATGTTATCAGGAGAAAGAAAACTGCGCTCTGCGAATCGGAGCGTGGAATGTCAGATCCCTTAATCGGGCAGGTAAGTTAGAAAATTTAAAAAGCGAAATGGATAGGTGAAAGTTAGGTATAGTGGGAATTAGTGAAGTTCGGTGTCAGAATGAACAAGACTTCTCGTCAGGTGAATACAGGCTTATAAATACAAAATCAAATACGGGTAATGCAGGAGTAGGTTTGATAATTAATAAATAATAGGTGAATAGCTAATACTTGATTTAAGAGTCTTAGAAGAACCATGGAGACACTAAAAGGTATCAGATAGATTATATAATGGTAAGACAGAGATTTAGGAACCAGGTTTTGAATTGTAAGACATTTCCAGGGGCAGACGTGGACTCTGACCACAATCTATTGATTATGAACTGTAGATTAAAACTGAAGAAATTGCAAAAAGGTGGGAATTTGAGAAGATGGGATCTGGATAAACTGAAAGAACCAGAGGTTGTAGAGAGCTTCAGGGAGAATATTAGGGAATGGTTGACAAGAATGGGGGAAAGAAATAGAGTAGAAGATGAATGGGTAGCTTTGAGACATGAAATAGTGAAGGCAGCAGAGGATCAAATAGGTAAAAAGACGATGGCTAGTAGAAACCCTTGGGTAACAGAAGAAATATTGAATTTAATTGATGAAAGGAGAAAATATAAAAATGCAGTAAATGAAAGAGGCAAAAAGGAATACAAACATCTCAAAAATGAGACCGACAGGAAGTGCATAATGGCTAAACAGGGATGGCTGGAGGACAAATGTAAGGATGTAGAGGCTTATCTCACTAGGGGCAGGATATATACTGCCTACAGGAAAATTACAGAGAACTTTGGTGAAAAAAGAGCCACTTGTATGAATATCAAGTGCTCAGATGGAAACACAGTTCTAAGCAAAGAAGGGAAAGCAGAAAGGTGGAAGGAGTATACAGAGGGTCAATACAAGGGAGATGTACTTGAGGACAATATTATAGAAATGGAAGAGGATGTAGATAAAGATGAAATGGGAGATAGGATACTGCGTGAAGAGTTTGACAGAGCACTGAAAGACCTGAGTCGAAACAAGGCCCTAGGAGTAGACAACATTCCAATAGAACTACTGACGGCCTTGGGAGAGCCACTCCTGACAAATCTCTACCATCTGGTGACCAAGATGTACGAGACAGGCGAAACACCCTCAGACTTCAAGAAGAATAAAATAATTCCAATCCCAAAGAAAGCAGGTGTTGACAGATATGAAAATTACCGAACTATCTGTTTAATAAGCCACGGCTGCAAAATACTAACACGAATTCTTTACAGACGAATGGAAAAACTGATAGACGCCGATCTCGGGGAAGATCAGTTTGGATTCCATAGAAATGTTGGAACACGTGAGGCAATACTGACACTACGACTTATCTTAGAAGAAAGATTTAGGAAAGGCAAACCTACGTCAAGCAATAAAGGAAACAAAAGAAATGTTCGGACTAGGTATTAAAATCCATTGAGAAGAAATAAAAACTTTGAGGTTCGCCGATGACATTGTAATTCTGTCAGAGACTGCAAAGAACGTGGATGAGCAGTTGAACGGAATGGACAATGTCTTGAAAGGAGTGTATAAGATGAACATCAACAATAGTAAAACGAGGATAAAGGAATATACACTCCTGGAAATGGAAAAAAGAACACATTGACACCGGTGTGTCACACCCACCATACTTGCTCCGGACAATGCGAGAGGGCTGTACAAGCAATGATCACACGCACGGCACAGCGGACACACCAGGAACCGCGGTGTTGGCCGTCGAATGGCGCCAGCTGCGCAGCATTTGTGCACCGCCGCGTCAGTGTCAGCCAGTTTGCCGTGGCATACGGAGCTCCATCGTAGTCTTTAACACTGGTAGCATGCCGCGACAGCGTGGACGTGAACCGTATGTGCTGTTGACGGACTTTGAGCGAGGGCGTATAGTGGACATGCGGGAGGCCGGGTGGACGTACCGCTGAATTGCTCAACACGTGGTGCGTTAGGTCTTCACAGTACATCGATGTTGTCGCCAGTGGTCGGCGGAAGGTGCACGTGCCCGTCGACCTGGGACCGGACCGCAGCGACTCACGGATGCACGCCAAGACCGTAGGATCCTACTCAGTGCCGTAGGGGACCGCACCGCCACTTCCCAGCAAATTAGGGACACTGTTCCTCCTGGGGTATCGGCGAGGACCATTCGCAACCGTCTCCATGAAGCTGGGCTACGGTCCCGCACACCGTTAGGCCGTCTTCCGCTCACGCCCCAACATCGTGCAGCCCGCCTCCAGTGGTGTCGCGACAGGCGTGAATGGAGGGACGAATGGAGACGTGTCGTCTTCAGCGATGAGAGTCGCTTCTGCCTTGGTGCCAATGATGATCGTACGCGTGTTTGGCGCCGTGCAGGTGAGCGCCACAATCAGGACTGCATACGACCGAGGCACACAGGGCCAACACCCGGCATCATGGTGTGGGGAGCGATCTCCTACACTGGCCGTACACCTCTGGTGATCGTCGAGGGGACACTGAATAGTGCAAGGTACATCCAAACCGTCATCGAACCCATCGTTCTACCATTCCTAGACCGGCAAGGGAACTTGCTGTTCCAACAGGACAATGCACGTCCGCATGTATCCCGTGCCACCCAACGTGCTCTAGAAGGTGTAAGTCAACTACCCTGGCCAGCAAGATCTCCGGATCTGTCCCCCATTGAGCATGTTTGGGACTGGATGAAGCGTCGTCTCACGCGGTCTGCACGTCCAGCACGAACGCTGGTCCAACTGAGGCGCCAGGTGGAAATGGCATGGCAAGCCGTTTCACAGGACTACATCCAGCATCTCTACGATCGTCGCCATGGGAGAATAGCAGCCTGCATTGCTGCAAAAGGTGGATATACACTGTACTAGTGCCGACATTGTGCATGCTCCGTTGCCTGTGTCTATGTGCCTGTGGTTCTGTCAGTTTGATCATGTGATGTATCTGACCCCAGTAATGTGTCAATAAAGTTTCCCCTTCCTGGGACAATGAATTCACGGTGTTCTTATTTCAATTTCCAGGAGTGTAGTATAAGTAAGTCGGGTGATGCTGAAGGAATTAGATTAGGAAATGAGACACTTCAAGTAGTAAAGGAGTTCAACTATATGGGGAGGAAAATAACTGATGATGGTCGTAGTAGAGAGGATATAAAATGTAGACTGGCAATGGCAAGGAAAGCGTTCGTTAAGAAGAGAAATTTGTTAACATCGAGTATTGATTTAAGTGTCAGGAAGTCGTTTCTCAAAGTATTTGTATGGAGTGTAGCCATGTATGGAAGTGAAACGTGGATGATAAATAGCTTAGACAAGAAGAGAATGAAATCTTTCGAAATGTGGTGCTACAGAAGAATGCCGAAGATTAGATGGGTTGATCACATAACTAATGAGGAGGTAATGAATAGAATTGGGGAGAAGAGGAGCTTGTGGCACAACTTGACTAGAAGAAGCGATCGGTTGGTAGGACATGTTCTGAGACATCGAGGGATCACCAATTTAGTATTGGAGGGCAGCGTGGAGGGTAAAATTCGTAGAGGGAGACCAAGAAATGAATACACTAAGCAGATTCAGAAGGATGCAGGTTGCAGTAGATACTGGGAGATGAAGAAGCTTGCACAGGATAGAGTAGCATGGAGAGCTGCATCAAACCAGTCTCAGTAATGAAGACCACAACAACAACAACCTGTAATGTGATGTTGTCTCTACAACCATCAACTACCAACTGATGATGGCTGGAGAGACAATGCCGCTGTTAAAGATAGCCTGCGAAAATCACTTGTAGATGTTGGTCACTGATGCATCCTGTAAACAGATAGTGTTAACAACCTCAGCAGCAGCTAAGGCCTGAAGATGGTGCACTGAAGCACCGAAACTGGTGGCCATATAATGAATGACACCATAAGGGCGGCTGTAAGTGTTTAATTTTTTTTTTACATTTCAACTAAAATGTCCTCCTCTGTACAGGAATTGCACAAAGTGAATAAGAATACTGCTTGTGATGAGAAACGACGACATATGGAAGTTTAGGTGTGGCCATAGGTCGTTCATCGATAGCCAAAGCAGTTAAGGTGACTGATTGCATAAAGCGGAAAACGAAGGTTAGAATCCCAATTCAGCAAGAAATTTCATTGTAGTCGTTACGCTGTACAGCTGAAGGTTGTGTAAGTAAGCTGTTAAGGTTTTTATGTTGGTAACCCCACGTAGCGCTCTGTATGAAAATCACTGACTGTGCTGTGTGAAATCTGTGGCTGCTTGGACTCATTGTTGGAATATTCGCTTGTGTAGTGTTGGGCAGTTGGATGTGAACATCGCGTAGCGTTGGGCAGTTGGAGGTGAGCCGCCAGCAGTGGTGGATGTGGCGAGAGAGATGCCAGAGTGTTCGGGAGGGGAGCGGTCTGGACCGGTGTCTGTAAGAAAAAGTAAATTGTTAAAACTGGATGTCATGAACTGATACATATATTGTGACTTTTGAATCTTTCATTTGCTAGCTATGCCTATCAGTAGTTAGTGCCTTCAGTAGTTTGAATCCTTTATTTAGCTGGCAGTACTGGTGCTCGCTGTATTGCAGTAGTTAGGTAACGACGGTTTTTGTGAGGTAAGTGATCCATGAAAGGTATAGGTTATTGTTAGTTAGTGCCCTTCTTTTGTAGGGTTTATTGAAAGTCAGATTGCGTTGCCCTAAAAATATTGTGTGTCTGTTTAGTGATGACCAGAATAAGTAAAGAGAGAACTGTCTGAGCACGTTCAGTATTACTCAGCTGTCTTTGCATCAAATAACGTAGAATCTTACTAGCACAATCATTCATAATTTTTCCAACGGGACGTTTCAGTTGTTGGTAATCGCAACTACGATGGCCTTAGTTCTTTCACAGCCCAACAGAAGGAACTTTTGTCCTTCATGCAATCTCCATAAAGCATTAGTTTACTTTGATTTCTTGACTGAGATTGAAAGGTGGCTACACTGAGTCACAGTGCCAGAGATTGCGCCAAAGAGTATTATTCAGCCGCCTCCACTGGCAGTTGCCGCTGAGAAGTTGGTGAGTGCAGTAGTAGTTCCGAGGTAGGCGTGATCTGTGCTTGTTGAAACGTCGATAGAGTACTAGTTGTTCTGTTGGGCAAGACACCATATGTTATTCGATTGGGGATGTTGCAATGATCGAAGTGTATTTTTTTCGTCAATATATATGAAGGTAAAGAAAACTTTTTATTTTTAATGTGCTATGTAACAATGCCTCTTGGTCACAGGTTCAGTTAACAAACCATCTGGCTCGTGTTTTTATATTAGACTGTAATTCTGGTTTCTGTATGCAATTATAGTATTTCTGTCTTTTTTTAAATTACTTCAGTGTAAAAGGGTGTTTAAAATATCTTGTCTTATCATGGAACAACCGTGCCAGACGTGTACGTTGAATCACACTTCCACACACAGAACAGTTACATTTGTGCTTTCTTGTGTCATAGGTTTTATAGTTGCTGGAGACTTAATTAATTAATTGTGTTAACGGAAATTTCCTTTCATTCTTTGTTGTTATTCTGTGCAGTCAGATTGCGTACTAATATTATTCAGGGCCAACCGGTTACGAGACTGCGTAACCGGACAAACAGCGACAAAAATTAAAATTATTAGCATTCTATTTATTTAAGCCCCCATGCAAGATACCTAACAAGATACGTGAATGCAGATTTGCGCGTCGCATTTTGGGTTTGTTTTTTCTCAGTGATCACCCCAAAGGCCCGAAAGTGAGTCATACTGTGCGGTCTAAATGTACGGGAAAGTCAAAGTCATTTGTACTGAAGTGGGTAATACGATAGAAATAGGTTAAAGAACATATAGAACTTTGCAGTTGGTAAAGTTACTCTAAAAGTTGAAAAAATGATTGTTAACCTCTTTTTTGGGAAACTCATTCTTAATATTGAGTTAAGCTGAAACAAAATTCACTTTGAAACAGCTGTCAAGGCTAATTCGGTGCATTTGGAGGTCTCTTTCACAAGAATGTGTGGAAAACTTGGTGTCAAGCATGCGTCGGAGGAGACAACCAACTGCCGACATGGCGAGTGACTGGACGCATTATAAACTGCAACTGCGTTTTTGTTTTGTTTATACAGAGTACATGTATATATTTTAGTTTGTTGTCAGATCTGCAGTGCTATTGATTAATCCGACCAAGATCTCACTAAGAACCGAGCGGGGTGGCGCAGTGGTTAACACCCGGGACTAGAATTGGGGAGAGCGATGATTCAAACCTGCGTCCGGCAATCGTGATTTTGGTTTTCTGTGATTTCCGTAAATTGTTTAAGATGGCATGACCGATTTCCTTCTCCATCCTTCCCTAATTCGAGTTTGTGCTCCGTCTCTAATGACCTCGTTGCCTATGGGGACGTTAAACACTGATCTCC
This sequence comes from Schistocerca gregaria, assembly GCF_023897955.1. Lineage (NCBI taxonomy): Eukaryota > Metazoa > Arthropoda > Insecta > Orthoptera > Acrididae > Schistocerca > Schistocerca gregaria. The sequence continues at coordinate 119,228,592 of NC_064920.1, forward strand.
TCTTCCTCTTACTTAGCAGACAGTATTTCATGACGCCTGTAGCGCCTGTTCCTTCGGAAATTCATGCATGTCCGAAGGAACATTGCATCGTTCTCCTTTGCAGCACAGGCATTGAAATATCGTAATTGATTCTTTTTTTTCTAAACTTATCCTGAAACATGTCTGATTAACATAGTCAGCGACTCGGAGAGCAGGACTTTTTATCGGATCCCACAATCGGCTGCGCCACATACTCGCAGCACGCAGCGAGCACACCACAACGGTGCAGACACACGCCCTCCTACGTCATGTCAGTGAAATCGGAAGAGGGATAAATGTGCGTGCACTGTGACATCTAACCACTGTCGGATTCAGTCTACATGCTCACAACATATACGCCAGCTACTCTGGGTTCCTGCGTTGTAATTCCTGCTTGGCATGATTTTCCGTAGCAGAACAACGAACTTGACATCTATGCAAGGACTTGGGATATTCTTTATCACTTTGTGACTGCAGCCACCCGGACGTTATGTGGTACGCCAAACTCTCAACTCGTATCGAACTTGCAACTATTTCTTTTGTTTAAGCAAACAGGAAGCAAACGCCGTTCCAACAAACCACATACTTGATGCCTACTCATATTATTAAAGGTGTTTGAAATCCGTCTTTCCAGCTACTAAAGTCTTGCGTATTTATTGCACCATTCACGTTTCATTTTATCCATTTAAAACATCATAACTGGTCTCGAATAAAACATATTTACAGTTTTAGTATGCTTCTAGATCTAAGGATAGTTCGTTACATACGTTGTACGAGTCTGATATTCATAATTTAAATAATTAAAAATTGCACCAGTTACTTATTTTTTGATGCCAGCAAAATGCCTTTCGAAACTCTATTCTCGTTTTCAAGTGCAATTGCACATTTGTTTACATGAATATGCATGGCGATGTTTGCATGTGAAATTTTTTGCCTCTATTGCGCGTTTTTGAAGTTGGACTGAAGTTGGAAAATCGGACAAAATGAATTATTGAGTGTTTTTGAACGATAATGTTAGACATGGTATTTTTGTTTGACTACTTACAGGTATTGTGCCTCCTCCGTTTACAGAATATCACACATAAGCAAATCATCACTTACACTGTTTGTTTGCAAAACATGCTACAAAGATATTACGTTGCCGGCCGCTGTGGGCGAGTGGTTTAGTCGCTTCGGTCCGGAACCGTGCTGCTGCTACGGTCGCAGGTTGGAATCCTGCCCCGGCCTTGGATGTGTGTGATGTTCTTAGGTTAGTTAGGTTTAAGTAGTTCCAAGTCTAAGGGACTGATGACTTCAGATGTTAAGTCCCATAGTGCTTAGATCCATTTAAACCGTTGAGATATTACGTCAGTATGGCTGCACAAAGAGTTTGTACACTGACAAAAATGTTACTATATTACTCAATTTCTTTCTATATATAACGTTGTAAACTAAACGTATTGACTACTAAATTACAGGTTACGTTTTTTCTAAAGACGGAAAGTACATATTTATGAAAATCGTTACAGTTATCATAAGAAATTAACTGATTCACTATGTAGTTCGTCACTGAGGAATTCTTTTCTTTTAACTCATGGTGCTGTGTTCTCAGTACTGTATCATGTGTCCCTAGGCTTGCTCCAAGTGTCAAATCACGGAGAACACAACTTTCGTTGCTAGACTGTGTAAGGTCTCCGAGCCATGCAGTGCTTTGGTTGGGAGTTTTAAATGTGCGAACTCCCCTCGCTTATTTGAACCACCATATATACTCAGTTCAGTCCTAATTCCATAAACAGTGGTATACGTGACGTAGAGTATACTGGTCGAGACTTCCCACCAGAGACTGGGCTCGTTAAGATGATCCTTTCTAGGATTACCGCATAGGATTGGCGCATAGGGTTTCCTCCTACGTGTAGTCTACGAAGCTCTTATCGATGATGACCACAAAAGCAGATCTGGTGGCGCAATGGATTCTTCAGAAGATGCAAGCTGGTAACACGTGATCCTAATTAGTGGTGCGGATGGCTAGTTTCAAGGAAATAAGTGCCATGATGCCATTACGGTGCGTATATTTGCCAATACCGTAAAATAGTAATGGTTTAGTATAATGGAAAGATTCCTTTTCCTTTCATAGGGTTAATAACTTCCAAGAGCACGGTAAAGCCGAACATTATGTATAGCAGTATCTGAATATATTCTATCATTCCCTTTGTACACTACTAGCCATTAAAATTGCTACACCAAGAAGAAATGCAGATGATAAACGGGTATTCATTGGACAAATATATTATACTAGAACTGACATGTGATCACATTTTCACGCAATTAGATACCGAGAAATCAGTACCCAGAACAACCACCTCTGGCCGTAATACCGGCCTTGATACGCCTGCGTATTGAGTCAAACAGAGCTTGGATGGCGTGTACAGATACAGCTGCCTATGCAGCTTCAACACGATACCACAGTTCATCCAGAGTAGTGACTGGCGAATTGAGACGAGCCAGTTGCTCGGCCACCATTAACCAGATGTTTTCAGTTGGTGAGAGATCTGGAGAATGTGCTGACCAGGGCAGCAGTCGAACATTTTCTGTGTCCAGAAAGGCCCGTACAGGACCCGCAACAGGCGGTAGTGGGTTATCCTGCTGAAATGTAGGGTTTCGCAGGGATGGAATGAAGGGTAGAGAAACGGGTCGTAACACATCGGAAATGTATCGTCCACTGTTAAAAGTGCTGTCAATGCGAACAAGAGGGGACCGAGACGTGTAACCAATGGCACCCTATACCGTCACGCCGGGTGATACGCCAGTATGGCGATGACGAAAACATGCTTTCAATGTGCATTCACCACGATGTCGCCAAACACGGATGTGACCATCATGATACTGTAAACAGAACCTGGATTCATCCGAAAAATGACGTTTTGCCATTCGTGCACACAGGTTCGTCGTTGAGTATACCATCGCAAGAGCTCCTGTCTGTGATACAGCGTCAAGGGCAACCGCAGATTTGGTCTCCGAGCTGAAAGTCCATGTTGCTGCAAACGTCGTCGAACTGTTCGTGCAGATGGTTGTTGTCTTGCAAACGTCTCCATCTGTTGACTCACGCATCGAGACGTGGCTGCACGATCCGTTATAGCCATGCGGAAAAGATGCCTGTCATCTCGACTGCTAGTGATACGAGGCCGTTGGGATCCAGCACGGCGTTCCGTATTACCCTCCTGAACCAATCGATTCCATATTCTAACAGTCATTGGATCTCGACCAACGCGAGCAGTAATGTCACGATACGATAAACCGCAATCGTGGTAGGCTACCTTTATCGAAGTCGGTATGCATTTCTCCTCCTTACACGAGGAATCGCAACAACATTTCACCAAGCAACGTCGGTCAACTGCTGTTTTTGTATGAGAAAACGGTTGGAAACTTTCCTCATGTTAGCACGTTGTAAGTGTCTCCACCGGCACCAACCTTGTGTGAATGCTCTGAAAAGCTAATCATTTGCATATCACAGCATCTTCTCCTTGTCGGTTAAATGTCGATTCTGTAGCACATCATCTTCGTGGTGTAGCAGTTTTAATGGCCAGTAGTGTACATATTTGGCAAGTTAGAAATATTCATTTGTTTAATGAATTTATTTGCTGCATAGCGTTATTATTTTACTGAAGCCTAATGACCTAGTCCAGATATGTCAAAAGATGTATTTTATATAGCAAAATCGGAGAGTAACTTCAGAGCACTAGTGGTTCAACTGCGTCATTACTGTCGAGTAAGGTCCGTTATTAGGTAGGCGTTCCCTCCCTCGCTCTTATGATTCACCGTCGCACCATAGGATCCGATTGCTACCTCTGCCTCTGTGGGAAATAGCTCTCTGTTCACTGCCAGCGTATTCTGCAGAACTGCTTAACGCTGCTAGTTGACTTTAGCTACCTGCCGAGTTTCAATAAACGTCAATTTTGGAAAAATAAGTACCCCTCAAAACAAGGGACACCTTACAAGTGCCACGCGCTGAAGTCTTTGTTCCCCAAGGGTTTCACAACACTGTTGCGTCAGATAAAGCTTTGAACTCATCCCCTGTCGTTCCAATGTGTACACAACTGAGTTCTGTGATTTTAAGGATGCTTTGGAAACACATTACGCACGTGTGTAAGATCTCTAAATGCAGTACAGAAGAATAAAAAAATGTGAATATATTGCGAAGAGGAAAGAGCAAGGCAGATGTAAGCCACTACAGTGCCTTTGTTGTTCAGAAATATGATGCATTGTTCCACCGGACATGCATTATTACATCGTACATCTGAACAACAAAGGCACTGTAATATGTCATTTATCCGTCGACACCGGGCAAGTTACTTTCAATTAAAATATCTCCCCTGTACGAGAATACATATAACGGTTGTATGAATATTGGTTGTAGAGACATGGTTGACGAAGTATGGAAGCTTGGGTCTGGTCGTGAAGCGTGCTCGGATAGCCTAAGGTGAAGCGACCGTTCACGATAAGCGGGAAATCTGGGTTCGAGTCCTAGCCTTGCATAAATTTTCACTGTCATCATTCCACTAAACAGCTGATGGTTGAACATACTCGCGGTTGCGAATATATTTCAAGAAGTATGTCGTGCCGTACTTCTTCTGAATGACCAGTGGCGCTTAATATCTGTTGATGTTGCCGCATCTTTCTCAATGGCACTTGGAGTTTTACACTAAACTTCGCAACATCTGGTCCCTAGAAAGTGTGAAACAGACGTCAGTACCGAGAAACGTTTCTTTCAAGAACTGAATTTTGTTATCCTCCCCTACGAGGTGACAATTATTGAACTAAGAGAAATAAAATTCTCATAACTTCTGAACTATTTGAGTTAGGACTTTCAAACAGCACAGTTGGTTGCGGGGCATGATGGGAATTTTGATGTGAATATGGTTTCCTTTAGCGACGAAGCCTACTGTCATTTGGACGGGATCATCAATGAGCAAAATTGGCGCTTTTGCGCGGACTGAGAATCCGCTTTTCGCTGTCGAGAAGTCTCCTCACCCTCAACGGATGACTGTGTGGTTGTGCACTGTCCAGTGGCGGAATAACTGGAGCGACATTCCTTGTTGGCACCATGATTACCGAATGGTACGTGAAGGATTTGGAAGATGATTTCGACAATATGTGGTTCATGCAAGATGGAGCGCGAACCCATCAAAGCAGGGGAGTGTTTGATGCCCTGGAGGAGGACTCTGGGAAGCGTATGCTGGCTGTGGGATACCCAGGGGACACTGCAATGGGTCTCAATTGGCCGTCATATTCTCTGGATCTGAAAACATGCGACTCCGTTTCGTGGGGCTATATTAAAGATAAGCTGTACAGCAATAACCCCAAAGGCATTACTGAGCTGAAAACACCCATCCAGGAAGTCATCGACAGCACCGGTCTTCCGAAACTTCAGGGGGTCTTGTAGAATTTCGATGTTTCAAAATGGTTCAAATGGCTCTGAACACTATGGGACGTAACTTCTGAGGTCATCAGTCCGCTAGAACTTAGAACTAATTAAACCTAAATAACCTAAAGGACATCACACACATCCATGCCCGAGGCAGGAATCGAACCTGCGACCGTAATATCGCTGTATGCTGCGCCGCATCATCGCCAATGATGGCAGGCATACACTCCTGGAAATGGAAAAAAGAACACATTGACACCGGTGTGTCAGACCCACCATACTTCCTCCGGACACTGCGAGAGGGCTGTACAAGCAATGATCACACGCACGGCACGGCGGATACACCAGGAACCGCGGTGTTGGCCGTCGAATGGCGCTAGCTGCGCAGCATTTGTGCACCGCCGCGTCAGTGTCAGCCAGTTTGCCGTGGCATACCGAGCTCCATCGCAGTCTTTAACACTGGTAGCATGCCGCGACAGCGTGGACGTGAACCGTATGTGCAGTTGACGGACTTTGAGCGAGGGCGTATAGTGGGCATGCGGGAGGCCGGGTGGACGTATCGCCGAATTGCTCAACACGTGGGGCGTGAGGTCTCCACAGTACATCGATGTTGTCGCCAGTGGTCGGCGGAAGGTGCACGTGCCCGTCGACCTGGGACCGGACCGCAGCGACGCACGGATGCACGCCAAGACCGTAGGATCCTACGCAGTGCCGTAGGGGACCGCACCGCCACTTCCCAGCAAATTAGGGACACTGTTGCTCCTGGGGTATCGGCGAGGACCATTCGCAACCGTCTCCATGAAGCTGGGCTACGGTCCCGCACACCGTTAGGCCGTCTTCCGCTCACGCCCCAACATCGTGCAGCCCGCCTCCAGTGGTGTCGCGACAGGCGTGAATGGAGGGACGAATGGAGACGTGTCGTCTTCAGCGATGAGAGTCGCTTCTGTCTTGGTGCCAATGATGGTCGTATGCGTGTTTGGCGCCGTGCAGGTGAGCGCCACAATCAGGACTGCATACGACCGAGGCACACAGGGCCAACACCCGGCATCATGGTGTGGGGAGCGATCTCCTACACTGGCCGTACACCTCTGGTGATCGTCGAGGGGACACTGAATAGTGCACGGTACATCCAAACCGTCATCGAACCCATCGTTCTATCATTCCTAGACCGGCAAGGGAACTTGCTGTTCCAACAGGACAATGCACGTCCGCATGTATCCCGTGCCACCCAACGTGCTCTAGAAGGTGTAAGTCAACTACCCTGGCCAGCAAGATCTCCGGATCTGTCCTCCATTGAGCATGTTTGGGACTGGATGAAGCGTCGTCTCACACGGTCTGCACGTCCAGCACGAACGCTGGTCCAACTGAGCGCCAGGTGGAAATGGCATGGCAAGCCGTTCCACAGGACTACATCCAGCATCTCTACGATCGTCTCCATGGGAGAATAGCAGCCTGCATTGCTGCGAAAGGTGGATATACACTGTACTAGTGCCGACATTGTGCATGCTCTGTTGCCTGTGTCTATGTGCCTGTGGTTCTGTCAGTGTTATCATGTGATGTATCTGACCCCAGGAATGTGTCAATAAAGTTTCCCCTTCCTGGGACAATGAATTCACGGTGTTCTTATTTCGATTTCCAGGAGTGTATCTAACATGTCGCAACTTAAATCTTTATCTGTAGTGACGTTTACATGTTGAAGGAAGTCTGGGCACGTCGTAGTCTGTAACTAATTTACGTTTTTCTGATAGTTGAATAATTGTCACCTTCTAAGTATAGATGTAAAATAAACGAGAGTGTCTACTGCTGACTATTGTTATAATAGGTAAAATGTTACTGCTGTATTTTTTATATTGTACCTGTACTACCATAAATATCTTGTAGTGCCTCTGTACTAATGGCAGTTCGAATAAAAGCATTCTTATAGGTACTTCGAACCAGTAAGGTTCGTGATATGGAACTTAGAAGGTTCTTAATAAGTTATTTATCTACTCGTTTGTCTTATCATTTTTTTTTCAAAATGGTTCAAATGGCTCTGAGCACTATGGGACTTAACATCTGAGGTCATCAGTCCCCTACACTTAGAACTATTTGAACCTAACCAACCTAAGGACATCACACACATCCATGCCCGAGGCAGGATTCGAACCTGCGACCGCAGCAGCAGCGCTGCTCCGGACTAAAGCGCCTAGAACCGCTAGGCGACAACGGCGGGCTATTATTTTTTACAATGGTAAGATTGGCTGCATATTTGAACAGTTCTCGCGTATCCGACCGGGTAGCGTCGTAATTTCTCTACAATATTTCGACAGACGTACACGCTGCCATCTCCAGATGGTTCCTGACGAATGCTGTGCTGTTCCTGTCGGAACCCTATATATACACTAGCCGTTACCCCCTCCACCGTTCCTCTCCCGGTGTCTTTGGTGCTGCCGGCGCTGCGGCTACTGTAGGGGGTGGAGGGAGCGGCACCTGGGTCTGAACTGGCGTCTGCAGTCTCCCTGCTGCCGTCGCCGGGGGTGGTCCTCGATCTCTGGGACCGCATCTTTCTCTTCAGGCTGAGTGCAGGGTTCGGAGCCTGACTAAGTTGAAGGCAGTTGTCTTTATTAATTAGATCGTCCTGTAGGGCAGACTGTCTCCCCAATGTAGAAGGGAGTGCCGCGAACACAAGCGCCATACCCAGTTACGCCAGGCCACTAAATCAGCCGCGGCTGACCATCGTATAAAGACTGGTCAAACTATGGACTGTGAAAAAACAAAAATACTGTGTCAGTCGTCCTACTTCTGAAACTGCGTTACTAAGGAGGCCATCGAAATCCGACTACAGGACGATCTAATTAATAAAGACAGAGGGCTTCAACTTAGTCAGGCTTGGAAGTCTGCAGTCAGCCTGGAGAGAAATATGCGGTCCCAGAGATCGAGGACCGCCTCCGGCGACGGCACCAGGGAGACTGCAGACCCCAGTTCAGATCCAGGCGCAGCTTCCCCAACCACCTCCAGTAGCCGACGCGCCGGCCGCACCAAAGACACCAGGAGAGGAACGGTGGAGGGGGTAACGGCTAGTATATATAGGACGCGAAGAGGAACAACACAGCATTCGTCAGGAACCACCTGAAGATGGCAACGTGTACGTCTGCCGAAATACTTTGGAGAAATTAGGACGCTACCCGGCCAGATACCCGAGAACTGCTCAAATTGGAAACACGCCAGGAAAACTTCAGATCACATATTGGCTGCATAATTCTGTGATATGAAAGTATTACCTCAATTTTTTGGGTACGAAGAAGTTATCTACAAAAAAATTCACATTGTTTTTTGATTCTCCTGTTCAAATGTGAACTTTGACAGTTAATCGTTGTCAACTTACACTCTTCAGCTGTTTCCACTGTAAGATGTTTATCTCACATCGATACTCTTTCTGGTAATTTAAGGGCTAACAAAACGAGATCGTTGCTGCACAGCACACAATTAGGAGAGACGTGTGCTGATAACTTAACCCCACCACCCCCTCGGCGTACATTTGCCTCGCTGCTGCCCGACAAGCGTCTGGCGACTTCCCTTGATGAATAGCTACCCCCCCCCCCCCCCCCAACGTCTAATTCCAGGAACATACCCTGTCAAGATTACGTTAATTTGCATGAGAACACACATACGTGAAGGCGAGCACAAAGGCTACAGTAGCCCACTGACGTGCCGGCTGCTGGCCGAGTCGGAATTACAGTGGACGACCGGACAAAATACTCGTATGATGATGGCCGACGCGGCGCACAGTAGACGTACAAACAAAAGGCGGACCCAGAATCGATGCGCGAGGGAAGTGCGCCGGCCGTCGACTGGCACGCCACTCGGCTCCGTGCCGCTCGCCGTTCGCGCCGCCCTTTATGCAGTCTGCTGCCTTTCAGCTCACCTGAATACCGTTCCGGAACGTATATTTTCGCCGTATTCAGTTTGTTTGCACTGCGCCTGCCATGTTTAGGAGCGCGCATTGTTGCAGAGAACCGCTGAACTGTAGTGCTCTCTATCTGATACATCGCTGTTCGTAACACGGACGGCATTTCTCTGTTCACTGGCGATTCAGCAATGTGGTACTTTCGTATGCATTACTCGTTATTATGCATTCATCGACGACACTCAATTCTATACTAGTGTCCAAAGTGAAAGCAACAGAAATTTTGCAAGGTTGCGTTTTTTTTGCCACAAAACAGTATAATCAGGTGATAGTGAAGTAGGAACAATTTGAAGAATACAGAAAGTAAACAACTGCAGCATGCATAACGGTAGACAAAAATTTTCTTTACTTTTTCCAACTTGACAGGTGTACAGACACATTCCGACAACTGGTTAATGCGGCGCTCAGTGTAGGGTGCGCACCCACCCTTGTCAGCAATACAGGCCTCACAACGACGGAGCATGCCGTGAATGATGTCATCAATTTGATGTTGAGGCATTCTACCTGCGGCGTTGCTCGCATGTCTTGCAGAGTGGTTGGTGGATGCTGACGTGATGCAACCCGTGTCCCTGGTGCATCCCAGACAGGCTCTATGGGATTCACATCGAGAGAGCAAGCACGCCACTCCATGCGAGCAATTCTACTGTTTCCAGGAAAACATCAACAACCCGTGCTCTGTGAGATCGAGCATTATCGTCCAGAAATGCGAAGTCTGGACCAACAGCATCTCGCAACAACCGCATGTAAGGTCCCAAGATCTTTTCAGGATACCTGACAGCAGTTAAACCTTGCCAATTGGACTCTCCAATTTCATGAAGAGGTGCTGCCATGGCGAACATTGTCCCCGTCCACACCATTACGTATCATCCTCGATATCAGTCTCTTTCCACAATGGTTGGATCCCGAAATCGTGTTCCATGTCCCCGTCAGGTGTGAATCCGTCGAGAATCGCTATCCAGACCAAATCTTGACTCATCTGTGGAAAGAAAATTGGCGCTCTGTTCGACAGTCCAGGTGGCACGTTGGCGGCTCCACTCTAGACATTTTCTTTTGTGAATAGGGCATCAGAGGTACACACACAGCAGGTCTCCGACAATAATGGCCAATCTGCCCTCTGTACAACGTTGCCTCGCTACAACAAGTGCATTGCATGATGCGAGGTCATATGCCAGTTGCTGTGCAATACTAAGGCGGTACCGTCGTGCCCTTAAATCCAAATAACAGTTCTCTCTTTCTGATCCTACACAGGGTCGGCCACGCTCCGGTCTTCGGGATAGTTTCTGTCTCTATAAATAGTCGCCACATCTGAGGAACAAGAGAACGATTCGCATTAAGCAATCGGGTCACATCAATCTGCGACTGTTCTGTTTCCATTCTTGGCCGCAGAGAACCTGGCAGGCATCTTCTCTGTGCCGAACTGCAGCGTCTGTGACTGTGTTCATAGTGATTGTGGGGGTGGGGCTACCCGACAAACACTATCCCACTTGATAAGGGATTGTAAGTCATTGCTGACGTGGTTGTCCATTGACCGGCATGCCATCTTCCTTGCAGGACACGATCGTAGGGACATCTGTTGACAGTTTGTTTGATTATATCGTGAATTAGGCACAGGTCTGAGAAATAGTGGTTTGTTGCTATAATTTTGGACACCAATGTACTACAGTAGCGAAGGTGCAGGAGATGGACAAGGAGAGGAGGGTAGAGGAGATAGACATATAGAGGAAAGTGCAAGAGATGGCCAGAGAAAGGGGGAGGGGTTAGGAGATGGACAGAGATCAGAGATTTGATGGGTAGGAAGGGGCGGGGGTAGGAGTAAGAAGATGGACAGAAAGAAGAGGGAGAAGTACATGGATATAGAAAAGAAAAAGCAAGAGATGGGCAGAGAAAGGGGGAGCGGAGAGAGGAGATGGACAGAGAGACGAGTAGGAGGAGATAGTGGATGCGAGTGGGGGGGGGGGGGGAGGTGGACAGCACAAAGAGGGAGAAGGAAGTGGACAGAGGAAGAACAAAGGAGAAGGGTAAAGACAGGGAAACAAGAGTGACTAATAGAACTGAAAGAAGTACTCAATCTCGCAATGCCAAGTACTCAGCTAGTAGAACAATAAAAAATTCCTCCCCTCTGGCAAAGTGGGGTCCCAAAATATTCTCCATAGTTCTTCCTTGTCATTTTCAGGTGATGGACTACTTGCGTATATTTCACCTTTAGCCTTCCACATTGTTTGTATACTAAAGCCATCCTCCTGGCCAGTGCATGGCTGTTCTTTTTCTGTGACCGATTCCACCTCCACTACATGTATTGTCAGTGATGTTCATTTCCGTTCTTTCGAAAATAAAAGCCCTGCTCTAACCCCTCCTAATGAAACATATAACACCATTAACGATTTTGGCCTGGATCATTTATGAGCTTATTTCCAAAGCACTTGTGGCCAGTTCTGACATTTCTAAGTTCACCAGGTCACTACATTTCATTATGTATGTGTGCTTGTTGTGAGCTTATTCAGGCTCACTCTCCGTCAAATACAGTAATCTTTACAAAACTAATCTCTTCTTTTACCTAATGCACAAATTCGTATATTGTTTTTAGCATCTGACCGGCAGATTGATGATTATTCTCCTTCCCGATTTTTTTTTTTTTCAGCCCGCGTTACACAGTAAGTGGAGTTAATCGTCAGCTTTATCAGAAAAATAGATTTGTTTAGAGGGCTTTCTACAGTTGTCTGTCCAAAACTTTGCAAGATTCTGCTATACTTAACTTCAGTTGTCGGACAAAAGCTCTTCGAATAACCTCTTTGCACGGTAACAGAAGCGATTTCGCATCTACGGGGAGCCAATTTGTCTTTGAACCAGTGAGAAGCTTTCGCGGGATAGAAGCCACGAGGCCAGTTTTGTTTTTTGAAAAAGCATTCGCCGTTCTAGACCTGTTCTGTGATCTGATGCTCAGGTTCTGTGCGCTAGCCTGGGAGGAAGACGGACTTTCTCTGGACGCGATCGCTGCTGGTGTGCAGATTTTTCAGTGATAAAAGTATTGTGTGAGATCATGCCAGGTATTTGCCGTTGGTAAAGTGGTTAGATTAGTTCGGCACTGTTTGTTCACCACTACTCCGACATTCAGGATAGGCAGTATCCTACCGCGTAATAAAATGGAAACGCATTGGCTGATCAACCTTGACTGAATGGAAACTGATTGTAGCGACGCATCTTGTCTTCTCAGTTCATCGCGCTGTAGTTCCAAAGTTATCATCCTCTTCTGAATTATGAAAAACGTATTGTCTGGTTTTTTAATGTCGCGTGCTGAGAACCCGATAATTCGCACATTCAGTGTGAAATTGAATTTTTTATGTATCTGTTGCTTTGAAAATCCATAGAGGTTTCTAAGCCAATTCCTTCCGTTTGGTAATAATATGTGTAACGTATTTCTCTGTGAATTATTTCCGTCGAAATCAAATAATGTATTTGCAATTTATCCCTGAGACCGTAGCACATTGTAAGGCCACCATCTTGTGGTAACTCCTGCTTTCGATTTGCTGCCCATGGACGTATCAGAAGCCATATATCCAATATCAGTGGCTGAACATTTGTAATATGTACTGCCTTTGTGGATGCCATCTAGTTAGATATGAAGACAAGGAAGGTCGACGATCGCTGCTTGCTGAATGTGTTGCGGAATAATCTCGCACTTTTTTTTTATCTCAGAGTATCAGTTTCAACTAACGTCCTCAGTTGTTTTCTGGATGTGTTTCGATCTCTGTCTGCCTCTACAGTTTTTACCCACTACAGCTTGTGTTGTTTTTTAATTGGGTTTGGTTCCGTACGTCAAGAGGTGTACTTTAATTGTGCGTACGTGTACAGTTCATTAAACTGTATGATTTGTAGAAACATATAAGCCCTACATAAAGTTACACATCAAATGACACCACACACACTAATGTGATGACACAACTTATCGCTAGTAAATTACACAGTCTTTTTTATGGAAATATTATTTGACGATTTAATGCCCACAATATGAAACACATAAACAGCGATGTCAAGTACCTTACTAGCTCGTATGTTAACAAATACCTCAGGTTCGTTTTGCATTGCAATTTCATTGAGATTAATACTTATTTAATGTCAAGGGTTGGCATAGTAAAATATTATTGTGTGCCATATTTGTCACTGATCACTTGGGAGTATGCTAATTCATGTGAATTTTCGAAGCTGAGACAAAAGACAGCCATTATGCGGCAACCATAAGAATTTAATGAAAACTGCTATTAATCTTTGCAAATAAATTAAAATAAAACTTAAGTTAAGTAACATAACTAAAATGCAAACTTCGTAAGTTATTTCCAGTACTCTGTCCCGTTTAATATTGGTAATATTCAAATAAAAAGTTGCGGCCGTGCAAATGGCCGACAACAATCAATTACAAGCTCGCGTTGTATTGCGCATTCTGAAACTCTGAAAAAATAAGCTATCATTTTCCTATCATGTAGGGATACTAAAGGTACATAGATAAAGGTTTTACTACCAAATAAACACATATATTTAACCAAAGTACAACAAAAGTACACTTAACAATGTCTCTCACGTCTACCCTCATCCAATGTTAAGACCGGAGCAAATAATTACATAAAACCGTTCGACTGCTTGTGTTAATATTTTTAACACAGAACAAAGAATAATGTACATAATAAATCGATATTGTTTTTAAACACAATAGCGTTTTCTGTATCTTTTTATGTACGTCTTTCAAGAATCATAAAAATGTAAATTCATAACACTGTTCGTAATTCCATATGAGTAAATATTGTTCCCAGTAAATATCGTTCCAGTACCACTGAAGTATTGGAATGTCGTAGCAGATGTCCTATTATCTTGTCCCTTCTTCTTTTCAGTATTTTTCGTGAATTCCTTTCCTCGCCGATTCTGCGAAAGACCTCGTCATTCCTTACCTCATCAGTCGACATAATTTTCAACATCCGTCTGTAACGCCACATCTGAAATGCTTCGGTTTTCTTGCGTTCCAGTTTTTCCGCTGCCCATGTTTACTAGCGTTCAGTGCCGTACTCCAAATGTACATTCTTGAATTTAACAGTGATTTTATGTGGAAATGATAATAAAAAGTACTGAATTGATTTTGACGCTTTAATGATACGCTTAAAGTCACAATGATTACAAAACTGAGGAAACATCGTCGTTAGCACTATTCGAAGCTAGAAGCAGAAGTCGAACACTTATTCAATTCTTGTTCGTTTTGTTGACATATCATTATTCACGTTCAAATGTACCATGGTCAGATTCAGTTGCAGTCGGTTATTTAAGTGAGTGTCTGCTTGTGTGCGCGCGCGTGTGTTTGTGTGTGTGTGTGTGTGTGTGTGTGTGTGTGTTAAATACTACAGGCGTGATTACCTGTCACAGTTGTTTTCTGGGTCGTAAGATTTATAATCATTCAACAGCTAAACAGTTCAGAGCTTAACTATCAGTACTTCCTTCTTTTACACCACACGTAGCTTACAACTGACAGAGGTTTGCTGGTGAGAGAGAATGTACGTCTGCGGCACAGCACTGAGTGGTAGTTAATGGTGAAAAGACGGACAACATGAAAATAAGGGGATTCAGGCGTTTGAGGTGTGGTGTTATGGAAGTTTGCTAACATTTAAGTACAGGTGTAAGACATGACATACGATGGCTCTCCAGAGAATTAGCAGTGGTAGGAATGTGTGGGAAACTAGCTAGACGAACGGAAAAGATGACTGGACATGTGTTATTACAGCAAATGTTTGTTGTGCGTGTTACTCTGAAACGATGTGCCTGGCACAAATAGGGAAATTGTGACGAGCTGCATGAAACCACTAGATACTCTAATTCAGCCCCTCCCAGATGCTCGTTTTGGATAATAAACGCTGATCCAGTTACGCTTTACATAAGGGAGAAGCCTGCACTGATATCATTTTGGCCTGGGTTGGTTTTCCATTTGCTACCTGAATAAAGTGTCAGAGGTCGGACTAGCATAGCGCCGACGTGACGTTGAAACCCGTTCCCCGAACGCATATGCATAACAAAACGGCAAGGCGGTTTTCCAGGTAAGCAACAAAGTCACGCAACAAACCTATTACGGAGGCATTTGCAACTCTGAAATGCTGATCTGCCGTCCATACGCTAGGTCTCACGCATATCTCACAGTCCTGAATTTTAACCACGATTAACAAAGAATGTTAAACAGAAGACTTGACTCTCGCTACTGTCTTAATAACCTCAACCCGCAGTACCGAGAGAAGGGACTGCTTCTACTGAGGACTCAAACTGGTTGAAACAGTCAACTGCAGTTCCATTCGCGGAGCGTTACACTAGCGAATTCTGAGAGCAGATGTTGCACATTCCTGAGATTAATTTTACTTTCTTTAATCTTGCCTACTTAACGGCTCCCAGGGTACAGCAGTTATTTGATATTGTTATATAGATATATCGATTCTTTCATCCATATTATTTTGATATGTATCAGTGATTTATTCTCCACCGGTATATCGTTATAAACATGGTAAAGTCGAGTGCCGATACTTATATTTTATATATCTTAACAATTTTCGGTAAATGTTTGAAATTGTTCTTTTGAAGTTGTAGTAGAACACTGTTTTACTTTCGCTGTGTGAAGAAGTCTTACGACTTTTTGAGCTTTCATCACGTCCAATCTTTCTGTTTGACTATGTGAGGCAAGTATATGTGGCGCAAAAGAATAAGTCCTTTTGCATTGGGGAGGGGGGAGGGGGGGTGGCGGTGTGAATGGGTAATATAATTTCCAACTTGAAGAAATAGCACACTAGCTGCGTTAAAAAACATTGCAATTCTCCAAAAACAGTCACTGAAAATGATGAATAAAATCTGAGTAACTATATTGATCTTTCTCGTGAGTGGAGACGTGTGAGGGGAAATACTGACGTAACCGGCGCTCGGCGCAACCAACAGAAAATGCAACGTCCAAATTTTCGACGCTACAACTACTAGGTGGCAGGCGTTGGCAGAAATGATAAAAACAGGGAAGTGGATATGAAGTGTTCCAGACAAACCCGATATGTGACGAAAATGAACGACGGACCCATCGGACACCTTTTATTGTGCCACTCGTATGCAGTTATCATTGTTTGCAAAGTGGTTATCGTCAAGAATGAGCGTGTATCGTTTTCCTTTCAATTCTTGCTCTAAGGGGGCTAGGCAGGTTCTTAGCTTGTTGATATACAGAATATCTAACAATAAATCAGTACTGAAATATTCAGCTCTAAGGCCAGCGGTATATTTACCATGTGCAACCGATATTATTTATAGCTAGGTACGTCGATATTTTTGCCTTCGATACATCAATGTATAAACGCATACTATAGATACATCGAGTGCTAAATATGATTTTTAAATGTCGATACATCGGACTCCCGATATATTTGAAAATATCAACAGTCGTATCGAAGTGGTGTGCTAAGCGCGTGTCTTTCCAGGGGGGTTGATAATATCCTCGTATATTGTTTCGAGAAAAAGTTTATATTTGGCAGAAAAACGTATCACGTATGGCACCTACGTATCTGCTGCCCGTAATTCCCTACCACCGGTATTGACTCTGTAGTCTTTATATTCGTTAACCTTCAAACATCAATTCTACACTAATGCAGAGTCATACATAAATAATGTTTCGTTGGTGGCAGTAGAACAGACACATGTCCGTTTTTTAAAATCGTTTTTATTCAGTTGTTATTGGTTTCTCCGTCTTAAGCTAACTAACGAAAGCATTACGCCAAATACCTCTCGCTTTTATTTATAAAGCATCTTCTGTAGTTATTCTGCAAATTGGATACATATGTTAGGACATTTCTGGTTGTTTTAAATTGAAAATAGCATTATGTTTATAAAGTTGGCTTGCACTTTTATTACGGTGTTTCTGTCTCTTGTCTAAATGTTCTCAAAACTACTTCTCTCTTTGTTAGCAGACGCTGACGACGAAAGACTTCGTTTCACATACATACTTGGCTGTTTCTGCCTTTCTGCACTTTTTTCATTACTCTACATTTTGAGTTATTTACACTTCACCTCACTCTTGGAGATCGAACTGAAATTATGTGTGTTCTCACTCAGTACGGTATTTTAGTGTTTTTCTCTGTAAATGGAGGCAAGGAGGTCCTATGATCATGTGTCCTGAAACGTATCGTTGCCATGGTATTTGGCGCTGACAAATGGAAGTTCGTCTGAGCACTAGCCGTACGTTACCTGTGTTGTGCAGGCTGCGTGATTGACGCAGCGTACTGCAAGCAGCAGAATGGTCCGGTTATCATGTCGGGAACATGCGGAGATTGTGTCTGTGTACGGCCAAGCAAATGGAAACGAAAGAGATGCAGCACGGCTATACGGAAACAAGCATCATTACAGACACCAACCATATGACATAACATTTCAAGCCCTTTTTGTTCGTTTGTGTGACAGACGAACGTACAGCAAGGCGGCGGACTCTGCGTACAGCGGATCTGGATGGTCAGGTACTACAGGATACTGAGATGAACCGTAGTACAAACTCCATGAAAGTGGCCTTCCAACATGATTTAAGCCAAAGTAAGGTTATGTGTATCGTGCATGGCAACCGCTACAATCCCTATCACCTGGATCTAGTGGAAGGGTTAGCAGCAGTGGATTTCTTTTTATGGGGAGGGTTTTGTCTATGATTTTTGCACCATACCATCACAATTATACAAACGAGTGCAGCAGTCTATGATGCTACGTGTAAATGAGTCAACGCTCCTCTGTCTGTGTTGCAGGACGATTTGTCATCGTTGCACCCACACCGTCCATTTCTGGACAACTGTGCATTGGACCTTACTTCGTTTATTTCCAGTAAGGAATCAGTCCATGTAGTTTGCAAGTCTCATTAATGAGGTCCATTGATAGTGACAGGGCCAAATATCTCACGAAATAGGCGTCAAACGAAAAAACTACAAAGAACGAAACTCGTCTAGCTTGAAGGGGAAAACCAGGTGGCGCTACGATTGGCCCGCTAGATGGCGCTGCCATAGGTCAAACGGCTATCAACTGCGGTTTTTTAAATAGGAACCCCCTTTTTTATTACATATTCGTGTAGTACATAATGAAATATGAATGTTTTAGTTCGACCACGTTTATGGCATTGTGACAGATGGCGCTGTAATAGTCACACACACATGACTCACAATTTTAGACGAACAATTGGTAACAGGTAGGTTTTTTTAAATCAAAATACAGAACGTAGGGACGTATGAACATTTTATTTCGGTTGCCCCAATGTGATACATGTAACTTTGTGAACTTATAATTTCTGAGAACGCATGCTGTTACAGCGTTATTACCTGTAAACACCACATTAAAGCAATAAATGCTCAAACTGATGTCCATAAGCCTCAATGCATTTGGCAGTACGTGTAACGACATTGCTCTCAACAGCGAGTAGTTCGCCTTCCGTAATGTTGGCACATGCACTGACAATGCGCTGACGCATGTTGTCAGGCGTTGCCGGTGGATCACGATAGCAAATATCCTTCAACTTTCCCCAGATCCGATGAACGTGCGGGCCAAGGTATGGTGCTTCGGCGACCAGTCAACCTGTCATGAGTCAATACCGCTTCAACCGCATCGCGAGCTATGTGCCGGACATCCATCATGTTGGAATTACATCGCCATTCTGTCATGCAGTGAAACATCTTGTAGTAACATCGGTACAGCATTACGTAGGAAATCAGCATACATTGCACCATTTAGATTGCCATCGATAAAATGGTGACCAATTATCCTTCCTCCCATAATTCCGCACCATTCATTAATCCGCCGAGGTCG
This sequence comes from Schistocerca gregaria, assembly GCF_023897955.1. Lineage (NCBI taxonomy): Eukaryota > Metazoa > Arthropoda > Insecta > Orthoptera > Acrididae > Schistocerca > Schistocerca gregaria. The sequence goes on from NC_064920.1 coordinate 119,247,782, forward strand.
CTGATGTTCCACTTGTCGCAGCCATCGTGGATTTTCCGTTGCCAAATAGCGCATATTATGCCGGTTCACGTCAGTGCTGTTGGTGAATGACGCTTCGTCGCTAAATAGAACGCGTGCAAAAAATCTGTCAGCGTCCCTTAATTTCTCTTGTGCCCAGTGGTAGAACTGTACACAGAGTTGAAAGTCGTCGCCATGCAATTACTGATGCATAGAAATATTGTACGGTGTAATCGATGTTGATGTAGCACCGACGTTTATGAGATTCACGATTCTCGCGCAATTTGTCTGCTACTGATGTGCGGATTAGCCGCGACAGCAGCTAAAACACCTACTTGGGCATCATCGTTTGTTGCAGGTCGTGGCTGACGTTTCACATGTGGCTGAACACTTCCTGTTTCCTTAAATAACGTAACTATCCGGCGAACGGTCTGGACACTTGGATGATGTCGTCCAGGATACCGAGTAACATACATAGCACACGTCCGTTGGGCATTTTGCTCACAATAGCCATACATCAACACGATATCGACCTTTTCGGCAATTGGTAAACGGTCCATTTTAACACGTGTAATATATCACGAAGCAAATACCGTCCGCACTGTAAGAATGATACGAGATACGACGTACTTATACGTTTGTGACTATTACAGCGCCATCTGTCACAAAGCGAAAAAAGTGGTTCAACTAAAACATTCATATTTCTTTACGTACTTCACGAACATGTAATAACAAATGGGAATTCCTATTTAAAGAAAACGCAGTTGATGTCCGTTTGACCTATGGTAGCGCTATCTAGCGGGCCAACCATAGCGCCATCTGGTATCCCCCTTAAAGCTAGACGATTTTCGTCTTTGTAGTTTTTTCGTTTGACGCTTATTCCGTGAGATATTTGGCCCTGTCACTATCAATGGGCCACCCTGCATATGAAATTCCTGTCTGTGTGTGTGTGTGTGTATGTGTGTGTGTGAGGGGGGGGGGAGGGGGGGCGATGAGGATGGAGAGCCAAGAGAGAAAAATATTACGTGGGGAGAATAGAGGGTGAATATGTGCTCGTGTGTGTGTGTAAGTTAGTGAAAATGTCTTGTAGATGAAAGAAGATAAGAGGATGATTGCGAGTTGGGGCTTGATTTCTTTTTTTTTTGGGGTATATTTAATGTTATATTAATTGGTCACTCATTTTAAAGAGTATTTGGTTCGGTGTGTGTGTGTGTGTGTGTGTGTGCGCACGCGCGCGCGCGCGCGCGCGCGTGTGTGTGCTTGTGTGTGAGGGATGAGGATGGAGAGGGGAGAGAGTAAAATATTAGAACGTGCATATATATGTGTGTGTGTGTGTGTGTGTGTAAATTAGTGGAAATGTCTTGTACATGAGAGGGAATGTCTTTTTTGGGTTATATTTAATGCTATATGAATTTGTCACTGAGTTTAAAGAGTACGCTGTTTTTCAGGTTGATCTGCTCATGTATGAGCGGTTTCTGGTGTGTGATTTGTCAGGTTGGTCTGATCAGTTATGAGTTGTTTCTTTTCTGTTATGGTTTTTTGAATGTGGTACAGTTCTTGTAAGGTGAGGATGCCCTTTTCTGTTGCTTTATATCCCTATGCTTTCTATTCTGCGGCTCTGGTGGTAATTTTATGTTGGTGTAGGTGAAAGTGTTCTGCAAACGTTGAATGACCTGTCCTATACTTCCAAGCTCTTACATGTTCTTTGTATCTGGTGTCAAATGCCCTCTTCGTTTGACCTATGTATCTTCCATCACATGTATTACATTTCAGTTGGTATATTCTTAATTTCTTATATACACTCCTGGAAATTGAAATAAGAACACCGTGAATTCATTGTCCCAGGAAGGGGAAACTTTATTGACACATTCCTGGGGTCAGATACATCACATGATCACACTGACAGAACCACAGGCACATAGACACAGGTAACAGAGCATGCACAATGTCGGCACTAGTACAGTGTATATCCACCTTTCGCAGCAATGCAGGCTGCTATTCTCCCATGGAGACGATCGTAGAGATGCTGGATGTAGTCCTGTGGAACGGCTTGCCATGCCATTTCCACCTGGCGCGTCAGTTGGACCAGCGTTCGTGCTGGAAGTTCAGACCGCGTGAGACGACGCTTCATCCAGTCCCAAACATGCTCAATGGGGGACAGATCCGGAGATCTTGCTGGCCAGGGTAGTTGACTTACACCTTCTAGAGCACGTTGGGTGGCACGGGATACATGCGGACGTGCATTGTCCTGTTGGCAGAAGCGACTCTCATCGCTGAAGACGACACGTCTCCATTCGTCCCTCCACTCACGCCTGTCGCCACACCACTGAAGGCGGGCTGCACGATGTTGGGGCATGAGCGGAAGACGGCCTAACGGTCTGCGGGACCGAATCCCAGCCTCATGGAGACGGTTGCGAATAGTCCTCGCCGATACCCCAGGAGCAACAGTGTCCCTAATTTGCTGGGAAGTGGCGGTGCGGTCCCCTACGGCACTGCGTAGGATCCTACGGTCTTGGCGTGCATCCGTGCGTCGCTGCGGTCCGATCTCAGGTCGACGGGCACGTGCACCTTCCGCCGACCACTGGCGACAACATCGATGTACTGTGGAGACCTCACGCCCCACGTGTTGAGCAATTCGGCGGTACATCCATCCGGCCTCCCGCATGCCCACTATACGCCCTCGCTCAAAGTCCGTCAACTGCACATACGGTTCACGTCCACGCTGTCGCGGCATGCTACCAGTGTTAAAAACTGCAATGGAGCTCCGTATGCCACGGCAAACTGGCTGACACTGACGGCGGCGGTGCACAAATGCTGCGCAGCTAGCGCCATTCGACGGCCAACACCGCGGTTCCTGGTGCGTCCGCTGTGCCGTGCGTGTGATCATTGCTTGTACAGCCCTCTCGCAGTGTCCGGAGCAAGTATGGTGGGTCTGACACACCGGTGTCAATGTGTTCTTTTTTCCATTTCCAGGAGTGTAGATCAGTTTTTCCCATTGTTTTTGGGAAGTATTTCTGAATTGAGTTGTTGGTTTGGTGGGCTATTTTTATGTCTTGTTTTTTGAAAATATTGGATACTCTACCTGTGTATTTGTTGTTGTATGCCATTGTGTATCGTCTTTTGTTTTCTATTTCTTTCTCACTTTCTGTTGTTCCTGTTCTTGTATTTCGTGTGGTGTTTGTGTGGAATTCTTCCCTTGTGGTCATGACAGCTGAATGGTGGTTCTTTCCTCTATCTTGATTCTGCTTCTTACTTTTACGAAGGCTGTTTAGAATTTAAAACAACCGAAAATGTACATACATACATTTCCAATATGCAGAATAACAACAGAAGAAATTTTATAAATAAAATCAAAACGCATCTGGTGTAAAACTCTCTTTAATTAAATTGCAGTAAGCTTAAGACGGAGACACCAAAAATAACTGATTTGAACTGTTACTGCGGTGGATGGCCATGGAAACAAACATGTCATTCTTATTCAGTTCTTCACTCTCTAGCTGGGTTACTCTAATTAGAGCAGTAACACGTATTTCAGTGTGAAATCAGACTATTTCTGTCATTTGCTAGTAACATCGCTATCCTTCGCATATGCTACAACATAGGCCACGACAGATAGTATCTAATTTATTAGTCCCCCTCTTAACGCTCCAGTTACGTACGGTTCCGTTATTTGCTCCTAAAGTATTAAATTAATATGGAAAAGGGAAAACAATGAATATTAAACTGTTGATGAGTGATGGGAAGCGGGCGACAAGCGGGAAAAAATTCATTTATTAACCTCTGCATAAAAATATGGCAAACAGTGTCCGACGCGACAACTAGTTTCACGTTAGAAAGAATCGAGTATCCGGAATAATGGCTTATGGAAAAGAGCCCTACATTGACTTTCTTCTGTGAAGCAATAACTGACAAACCCGGCATTACCCGGGTATTCACTTTGTCTTTTTCTATTAGAAACTGAAACAAACTGTGTCCGCAGTGCAGTATGGAAAAATTTCATTTCCATGTACTCGTGAAAACACCTTTGAAATCAGGCACTAGACTCGGTGTGAGATGATCCTGAACAGTTCCTGCACGCTGGGTGCAGCTTTTGCTTGTGTCTACAACGCGATTTTGTAGACGTCTGTATGGCAAACACATCTTTTTAGCTCCATGGTCGGCTATTGTTTTCACCTACAGCTTCTCAATTGAAACCTGACAAAAGCGCTGACAGATGCCAGGGATTTTCTTCAGTTAACTCGAGCTTAGGAGTTTCTTAATAACAAAGAATAGAAATATTGAAACTTCTTCCATAATAAAGCCATGTTCGGCCATATCAGTGTATATGGCATAATATCTCTTGAACTATGTGTCGTACAATGATATACTTGAGCCGGTACATTCAGCGGCATATGTGGATACTGTCCGCAGAGTACTTAGGGAATAAATTAAGAGGAAAGAATAATAAATTTAAAAGTCATGCATGATGTGGCAGTTTTTCAGGCACCTGTGTTAAACACTTCATAACTTCTGATGTATGTGTCTTAAAACATTATAATTTCGTGGGACGTTCAAGGTCATATGAGGATACTGTCTACAAAACGTGTTGTGAATAGAGCTAGCAGCAAAGAAATAATAAATTTAAACGTCATGTACTATGCCGCCGTTTTTCACGCATCTCAGTGTTCATGACGTCATATTTCCTGGACTATGTGTGGTACCATGATATAATTTTGTAGGTGCGCTTAGGGGCATAGGTAGATACTGTCTGCGAAATTTGTTGCTAGCGGAGTTAGTAGCACAGAAGTAATAAACTTTAACGTCATGCATGACGCAACAATTTTTGGTGCATCTCATTGTTTATGACCAAAGAAACTGGTCCACTTGCTAATGTCGCTTAGGAACACCGTGAGCACTCAGAAGTGCCGCAACACGACGTGGCATGAACTTGATTAATGTCTGAAGTGATGCTGGAGGCAACTGACTTCATGACTCCTCCAGGGCTGTCCATACACAAGCAAGAGAACGACTGGGTGGGGATCTCTTCCGAACAGCAAGTTGCAAGGATTCCAGATATGGCCCACACCTTCATGACTGGCGAGTTTGGTGGCCAGCGGAAGAATTTAAACTCAGAAGAGTGTTCCTGGGCCCACTCTGCAGCAATTCTGGACGTATGGAGTGTCGCATTGTTGGATTTGCCCAAGTCCGTCGGAATGCGCAATGGACTTGAATGGATGCAGCTGATCAGACAGGATGATTACGTACGTGTCACCTGTCAGAGTCTTATCTAGCCGTATCAGGGGTCATACAGCACTCCAACTACCATACCCCACACCATTACAGATCCTCTACCAGCTTGAACAGGAGCCTGTTGACAAACAGGGTCAATGGATTTATGAGATTGTCTCCATACCCGTACACGTTCATCCGCTCGATGGAATTTGAAACGAAACTCGTCCGACCAGGCAACAAGTTTCCAGTCATAACAGTCCATTGTCGGTGTTGACGCGCAAAGGCGAGGCGTAAAGCGTTGTGTCCTGCAGACATCAAGGGTACACGAGTGGACTTTTGGCTCCGAAAGCCATATCTATCATGTTTCGTTGAATGGTTCGCATGCTGACACTTGTTGCTGGCCCAGCACTGAAATCTGCAGTCTGCGGGAGTGTTGAACTTCCGTCACGTTGAACGATTCTCTTCCGTCGTCGTTGATCCCGTCCTTGCAGGATCTTTTTCCGGCTGCACCGATGTCGGAGATTTCATGTTTTTGCAGATTCCTGATATTGACGGTACACTCGTGAAATGATAGTACGGGAAAATTCTCACTTCTTCTCTACCTCTGATATACTGTGTCGCATCGCTCATGCGTCGACTATAACACCAAGTTCAATCTCACATAAATCTTGCCACTGCAGCAGCAGTAACCGATCTAACAATCGCGCCAGATACTTGTTGTCTTATATAAGCGTTGCCGGCCTCAGCACCTTATTCTACGGGTTTACGTATATCTGTATTTTAATACACATGCCTACACCAGTTTCTTTGGTGGTTAAGTGTATCTCCTGAACTATGGTAGGTAGATGGTTCATACCCCACAGTGATTGTTGTCTGACAATAAGTGTATCAAGTTTGGTTGAATTTGGTTCATTGGTTTAGGAGTACATGTGGAACACACACACACACACACACACACACACACACACACACGCGCGCGCCCTTTTTGTATCAATGCGGATGTTTAAATGAGGCAGTCATTGCGCTATATTTATGCTGGACTGACGTTCTCACGGCTTGGATCAGAACAGTTTCTAGGCTCTTTAGATCTATGACGAGCTGTGCCTGTAATATTTTTGACGGAAATTGCTACATCTTACGTCCACTAATCACTGCCTTTATTTAAAGAAAGAACTGATATGGGCGTGCGGCGCTCATTTTATGTCCCGTAATTTTTCTTAATGCGTGGTTTTTTAAAACGCTGTGCTTACCTAAAACGAATAATAATTGTCATGTTTCTTTCAGCTGATTTAATAGCGAAATAGGAGTAGTGGAATCATTCCGATGCAGTCAGACGCTGGTGTAGGACCCCAGTTACGATTATTATACCGATTCAATTTGTTATTTGAGGGCATTTTTAATTAGTCTCGTTTCTGTGGTCTTTCACTCCAGCGAAATTATAATAGGAAATTACATTTAGTCTGAATAATAACGTTCAGGGTTGTGTATTATCTAGTAACGTTTAGATGAAGAGCTCCTGCTTTGAAGAAATAGAGCCGCCACACCTTATGAATTAACTATCCGGTCAAAGAAATCTGGACACTTTTTAGTGGACATCAACTGCGAGGAGAAGGGAACAGAGAAGGGAGTGATGTCGGACGCTGGAGCCAAGTAGACGTATAACTCGTCATCTTCGTTGGTTTCAGGTCAGGACTCTGGGCAGGCCAGCCCATATAAGGAATGTTATCGACCACACAGCATTGCCTGACAGATACTGCTTTGTAATAGAGTGCACTGTACTGTTGAGACAATCACCGTCTCCCATTCTTCCCCCTCCTGTACGCAAAACGCAATGCTGTCGAATATGTTCGAATCTTTCTTCATTCAGCATTTTCTTGAGCACAATAATGGGACCACACTCTGAACTCGAAATCATCCCCACACCGTACCACTACCGTGCTTCACTGTTGGCACTATTCATGATGTCAGGTAACGTTTTCGAGGCAGTCGCCAAACCGAAACCGTTCCATCGGATCACTAGAGGGTACAGCGTGAGTCATCACTCCAGTCATACATTGTCCTGTCGAGTGTATCTTTACACCACCTAACGCGTCGACTATGGTTGATTACAGAAATATATGGCTTATCTATTGGTTGCCCTGGAGAGAACAATATTTATTAATATAGAATTACGAACAGTGCTATGAATTAACATTTTCATGATTCTTCAAAGACATACGAAAAATGTACAGATAAAACATTTATCACTCAACGTAACTGTATTTAAAAGCAATATCGATTTATTGTGTACGTTATTCTTTGTACTATGTCAAAAATGTTAATAACTGTGAAACACTTGAATGATTTTATTGAATGATTTTATTTAGTTAACTTATCTGGTCGTGATCTCGGATGAGGATAGAGACAATGAAAGGCCCTACTCACACGGGGAGACTTACGAGACTGAGACACTCTGCAATCAAGAGACCCGGTACGTGTCATTAGGTGGGATCGTTCAGACTGGGATGCTACAGCAGTGGCGTCCTAGAGTTGCCGCGATATGGATACTATGCGACCGGACGTGTACAATCTGCGAACAAATCTTTAATCTCATCAAATTCGTGGGAGAAGTGTAGAAATATCCCGCACTATAAAATTACACACTGAAAGTGTATTCAAGAAAGCAGGTGGTGAGAAAGCATTGCCCGAGGTAGCCGAAGAAGTTAATCAGGTACTTTCATTATCAGTAATTAAAATTTTAAAGATAGAATAAATACGGCCTTTTCACTATGCTTTAAGATACATTTTTTTGAAAAATAATCAACGATTTATAAGCACCCACTATACAATAAGTGTAGCAAATACGTAACCAAAACTTTTTAATTAATAATTAACAGATAAAAATGTGAAAAAATTCATTTATAAATTTTACAGAAATGCACATCACACACAAAAATTTTTATAAAGAAAGACAATTATAGTAGACCCTGATTATTGTTGATGCAGTACTTCCACTGCCATGGGAGGGAAGCGCGAGGTGTCAGAAAGTAGTTGGCTAAATAATTCCTTACTTCATTAGCAGTAGAATGACGATGCAGTGCAACGTGTTTCCTTCTTTGTATTCTGACTGTTGGCGTTTCGGAGTCGTTGCATTGTCGTTCACCACAACTGTATTGGATACCTTCATGTATTCGAATGAAATTGTGCAGTATGCATTCCACACGGATTTTATTATGTCACCACTCTTTCTGTCGTTCGAGAACGAACAGGACTAATTAGCACTTGAAACTTCCGTGTCAGCAGTCCACAGATGTTCTTCCTCTGCTAAATCTATGATAGTAAATTATCTTCATATCTAGTTTTCTTTGTGGATACGGTCGCAACAAGTAGCGTGATAATGGAAACGCTTCATCTCCCTCAGAGTAATAAGGGAAATCATATTCATTTTCATTACCTATTAATCTCGAAGGCAATAGCAAGTTTTATCTTCCACTTGTAATCCAGTATTTGGCTGCTGAAGCACGAAATACCCCTCCCTCACTTCTTCTACCTACATAATCAGTTTCAGTGATAATGAATAAACCATAAGCATCACTGCTTGTCGACTATACTGTCGACTGGTACTGTTTATAATTGAAGTTAGTTGAACCCGTCGCAGGTGATTTTGCAATGCGGGTATGTTTCCCGTCCAAGGCACCCAAGCAATTAGGCAACATGCAACCTACAATTTATATTATTCTCAGTGCAAGGATGAAGCCACAAATTCCTCACTCTTCTTCTTCTTTACCCGCGGTAACAGTAATACTGTATTATAATATCATCATCACTAATAAAGTCGCTAGACATTGTACTACTGGGCCCACGGCACACAAAAGAGCGCGCTGTAGTCCTTTGCCCACAGTCAGTGAAACAGGTTTAATTTTCTGTTCACACTGCAAGTGACTTCGCAGTACAGGAGACTCGTTTCGTGCCTGTGTGAATGTCATCGGCTACTCGAGTCGTCCAGTCTTCCAGTCTCTTGGTTGTTAGGTAGCTGCACACCTGATTTCAGTATCTCCGTATGAATAGGGCCTAAGTGTACTTACGTTGAATTTAGGTTGAATATATGTGTTTATTAATTGTGTATCTTAAGCATCCCTACATGTTAGGAAACAAATAACTTACTTTTTCAGTATATCAGAACGTGTAATACATCACGAGCCTATGACTAATTGTTATTTGAATATTGCCAATATTAAGCGGCACAGAGATGCCGAAGTAACTTACAAACCTTGCCTTTTAATTATGTTATTTAACTTCAGCGTTATTTTAATTTATTTTCAACGATTAATAGCATTTTTCATTAAATTATTTACGTTGCCGCATAACGGCTATCTTTTATCTCAGATCCGTGAATTCACAAAAATTAACTTACTCCGAAATGATCAGTGATAAATATTCCACACAATAACCCATGACATTAAAGCAGTATTAATTTCAATGAAATTGCGATGCGCAAAGGACCTCTGACATTTTTTTAACATTCGCGCTACTATGGTGCTTCACACCGCTCTTTACGTGTTTCATGTTGTGTGCATGAAAACTTCAAGTGACATTTCTACAAAAAAAAAGACTGTGTAATTTGCCCGTGGGGAAGGTGTGTTGTCACTTTAGTGTGTGTAGCGTCATTTGATATGTAACTAACTATACGCATACAGGGTGTTACAAAAAGGTACGGCCAAACTTTGAGGAACCATTCCTCACACACCAAGAAAGAAAAGATATCATGTGGACATGTGTCCGGAAACGCTTAATTTTCATGTTAGAGCTCATATTAGTTTCGTCAGTATGTACTGTACTTCCTCGATTCACCGCCAGTTGACCCAATTGACGGAAGGTAATGTTGACTTCGGTGCTTGTGTTGACATGCGACTCATTGCTCTACAGCACTAGCATCAAGCACATCAGTACGTAGCATCAACAGGTTAATGTTCATTACGAACGTGGTTTTGCAGTCAGTGCAATGTTTACAAATGCGGAGTTGGCAGATGCCCATTTGATGTATGGATTAGCACGGGGCAATAGCCGTGGCGCGGTACGTTTGTATCGAGACAGATTTCCAAAACGAAGGTGTCCCGACAGGAAGACGTTCGAAGCAATTGATCGGCGTCTTAGGGAGCACGGAACATTCCAGCCTATGACTCGCGATTGGGGAAGACCTAGAACGACGAGGACACCTGCAATGGACAAGGCAATTCCTCGTGCGGTTGACGATAACCCTAATGTCAGCGGCAGAGAAGTTGCTGCTGTACAAGGTAACGTTGACCACGTTACTGTACGGAGAGTGCTACGGGAGAACCAGTTGTTTCCGTACCATGTACAGCGTGTGCAGGCACTATCAGCAGCTGATTGGCCTCCACAGGTACACTTCTGCGAATGGTTCATCCAACAATGTGTCAATCCTCATTTCAGTGCAAATGTTCTCTTTACGGATGAGGCTTCATTCAAACTGGATCAAATTGTAAATTTTCACAATCAACATGTGTGGGCTGACGAGAATCTGCACGCAATTTTGCAATCACGTCATCAACACAGATTTTCTGTGAATGTTTGGGTAGGCATTGTTGGTGATGTCTTGGGAGCACGTTACCATGATTTCATACGGGTTACTCTACCTGTGCTGCTAGAACATGTGCCTTTACAAGTACGAGACAACATGTGGTTCATGCACGATGGAGCTCCTACACATTTCAATCGAAATATTCGTACTCTTCTCAACAACAGATTCGGTGACCGATGGATTGGTAGAGGCGGACCAATTTCATGGCTTCCACGCTCTCCTGACCTCAACCCACTTGACTTTCATTTATGGGGGCATTTTAAAGCTGTTGTCTAGGCAGCCACGGTACCAAATGTAGAGACTCTTCGTGCTCGTATTGTGGACGGCTGTGATACAATACGCCATTCTCCAGGGGTGCATCAGCGCATCAGGGATTCCATGCGACGGAGGGTGGATTCATGTATCCTCGCTAAGGGAGGACAGTTTGGACATTTCCTGTAACAAAGCGTTTGAAGTCACGGTGGTACGTTCTGTTGCTGTGTGTTTCTATTCCATGGTTAATGTGATTTGAAGAGAAGTAATAAAATAAATTCTAACATGGAAAGTAAGCGTTTCCGGACACATGTCCACATAACATATTTTCTTTCTTTGTGTGTGGGGAATGTTTCCTGAAAGTATGGCCGTACCTTTTGGTAACACCTATTTGTGCCTACATATCACGCAGTTTACCCTTTAACTGCTCTGGACGTGTTAACGTGTGCGCCTTTATATCTTCCTGTGTGCTCTGAACGTGTTTACGCGCGCCACCAGTCCTTCTGCCTATTACTCTGAACATGTCTACGCGTAGACACGTTCAGACACAGAATTAAATCACATCACTTCACGTACAGAACGGAACACAACATACATAGGTATTAACAACACGCTTATGAGGAGATGCTCGAGTCTTGTACCCCATTCCTATTACTTTTAACCCCCTATGCACAGTCACTGTGCTGACTGGACTGCTGATGGCACTTTGAACCATCAGACGTGACTCATTCCGTTGTTTTCAAGAGTTTTTTTTCTTTTTTTTTTAACAATCCTCCTCAATGTTCGACGGTCTCTGACGGTCACTACATGACGTCTAACTGGTTATGGTTTAACTGTGGTTATTGCTTCGCGTGCCCACCGCACAGTCACATCAGCAATAGTCGACTAGGGCAGCTTCAGAAGTCTTAAATTTATCAGTGATGGATTTGTCACTCGGATGACATCCAGTAGTATAAATGCCGCATTCGAGAAGACTGACCTATCGTGACCGAATTCAACTGTTACCGCTATTCTACTGATTACTCCGTACTGATCGCGCCCTTTTATTCTGACATGCAGCTAGTGGTTCAGTCCACATTACATAAGGTTATCCGGATACTTTTGATCAGATAACATCGCTCACGTCATATATATACATCAGAGCTTTTTTTTCTTTTTCCATCCGTAAGTAAGCTTCGCCATTTACCATGAAGGTGTGATAGCAGCCATTGGACAATGTGACGCCTACTATAGGTGCCTGACGTCACCTCCACGATCAGCGAAAATGTAATGTCCTTTCTCTACGCCCAAATAGTATTCTTCACCTACTCGAGATACGTGAAAGCGACATGACACAACACTATCTGTTATCGCAGTCAATATTTGTTGATAATGTCCGCTCTTTGCACTAATTTGAGTCTATATTCGGGGTTAATAAGTTTAGATTCAAATTATTACTATCGGCTAGCTGCGTTGTGTAGAGGTTCGTTAACAGTTAGTAGTTAGCCGATTCGCGTTTCAAAATGAATTGATATCTTCGATTAGCATAATCATGTATACCCAATTTTGTTGCTGTTTTTTGGGGGAGGAGCCAAACAGCGAGGTCATCGGTCCCATCGGATTAGGGAAGGATTGGAAAGGAAGTCGGCTGTGCCCTTTAGAAGAAACCATCCCGGCATCTGCCTGGAGCGATTTAGGGAAATCACGAAAAACCTAAATGGGGATGGCCGGACGAGGGATTGAACTCTCGTCCTCCCGAATGCGAGTCCAGTGTGCTGACCACTGCGCCACCTCGCTCGGTCACACCGAATTAATTCCCTGAAAAGACACAGGGTTCATTTAACACAACACTATGCTTTGTCCGTTACAAATTATTCCCTTAAATATTAATGTGGAAAAATATTGTTATTATCCTTCAGAGATAACCCAATACACGGTTCCTTCTTCCTGATACTCTGTTCGGAATCGTAGTCCACTATACTTTTTTTTTTTTTCAACTCGGTTTTTATTAACAGAGTCTCTTTGATATGTTTCACTACTATCATTGGTCCCAATTAAGCTCGATAATAACTGTTGAAATAGCGTCTATAATCGAAAGTGAAGTTGCCACTCGACGTCTGAATGTAGCTTCGGCAACAACTGAAGTTTGTTAAATTTGAATTTATGATACCGATCTTTTGTCGACATAAATGTCCGCCGGATGTTATCTTTATCCCAGTTTTGTCATTTTTCCTACTTTGAGAGTAAATTAAACGATCAGAAATTTATTTTTAACTAGCCAAGCTTCCTCTGAAGTTAACTGTTTCACGCTATGGCGCATAGACTTAAGAGACTCGAACATAGAGGACTCAAATGCTAGAAGCTCGGAGACTGAAATCTCGAACACAGCTCCGAGATACTAAAGACTCCAACGTGCTAAAGACTCCCAGATGCTAAAGACTCCCAAACGCTAACGACCTCCAAACGCTAAAGACATTAACAATACGCGCGTTGTGTTTATGTAGTAGTTGCGAAACAAAATGAGCGTTAGTTAGAAACTCTCTGAATAAAGTCCCTTGCTACTTTTGCATAAAATACTCTATTCAATTGGCTCTTATTATTCTTATACGTAGTTTTCTCTACTTTACAAGGGGAATTGATTATTTTGTGTGAAATGAGAGAATTGTCCGTGGCCAGTTCGAATGAATTTTAGTTTCACAAAAGACGAGATATGTAAAGAGGGATATCAACAAGTTGTGAACGGTCCACCCCCCCCCCCCGCCCCCCCCCCCCCCCCCCCCCCGCTTGGCGCCATGCTGCTGAAAATTTGCTGCCCTCTGTACGCCGCAGTTTTCGCCCGGACCGGATACTCGAATTACCAGCCGCGGCAGTCTGTGAGAACGGCTAATGGCTGCCTTCTGGTGCACCCCGCGAATCTGAGCCTCGCGCATTCGGTGCGCAGGTAGTTCAGTTGTTGCGCGCGTGTGTAACGCGAGGCGAGCGCGGCAGCTGCCGGCGGCAGGTAGGGACGTGGGTGGACGGGTGCCGCGTGCACCTGAGGCCAGCCCACCCCCGCATCAAGCACACGGCACGCCCCGGAAGTGTCAGTCAGAGGCGAGCAACAGCGGCAGCTGGCAGCTGCAGCCACCACGCCGGAAGCTGCGCGCTACAGCTGTGCGGACACCGACCCTGCGCGCAGAAACCGAGCAGTATCCGATACGCCCAGAGCACTGGGCGACAAAGAACAGCGGCAGCCGGAAAAAAGCTGCAGTGAAACAGACTGACAGGTGAGGAGCAGTCTCTCACCGGCCGACATTCAGAAAAATTCTCGTCGGCTTTGTTTGTAACCTGTATGTGTGTATCACATACAAAACTTTTCAAACAGGAAATCTGTGAAATATCCCGAAGTACACTGCGTGACAAAAAAATGTGATGCACCCAGAAAATGTGATCGGATGTCAATATAATTTCGTACGTGTACATTACCTCAGCGTATGTGTAAAAGACGTAGAGTTGCAATTCTCTGCGAGAGGCATTACAACCGCCAGAGAGTATTAGTGTTGTTGCTGTGTAGTGTTGTTACTGCGTGATGTTCAGATACTCGCATCCCTCTACAACAGATTCCTCGATTACTGCACGAAGAGAGTGGCAGGCGAGAAACCGGAAAGTAGTCAAAACGATCACAAAGGGATGTTCCGATCGCTCGATTTGAGGATCCATGTTTTGGGACACCAAAATCGAGCGCCTCTTGCATCTTATAGATGAGAACTTACACAACTCGAGGTCGTGGTATATATCTATGACTTGTTAGTAGTGGTTTCCATTGACAACGGTCCTCACCAGAGAGCAAAGACAGTGCTATCCTAAACACGATGCAGTATTGGTGCAACACAAATTAATAAATGCACGCCTTAAGACAGGATACTGAAATGAACATTACAGTGACACGCATCGATAAAAATGCAAAAGAGGAACACAAAAGTGAAACGGTCACACGATACCTGGGAGTACACAATGACGGAAAACACAGTTTCAAATACAGTTTCACCGTACAATTTTGCATAATGACTGGTTAAGCAGAGAAAAACTCTACTGGCCATTAAAATTGCTGCACCAAGAAGAAATTCAGATGATAAACGGGTATTAATTGGACAAATATATTATACTAGAACTGACATGCGATTACATTTTCACGCAATTTGGGTACATACATCCAGAGAAATCAGCACCCAGAACAACCACCTCAGGCCGTACTAACGGCCTTGATACGCCTGGGCATTGAGTCAAACAGAGCTTGGATGGCGTGTACAGGTACAGCAACCCATGCAGCTTCAACACGATACCACAGTTCATCAAATCAAGAGTATTGTGACGAGCCAGTTGCTCGGCCACCATTGACCAGACGTTTTCAGTTGGTGAGAGATCTGGAGAATATGCTCGCCAGGGCCACAGTCGAAAATTTTCTGGATCCAGAAAGGCCCGTACATGACCTGCAACATGCTGTCGTGCATTATCCTGCTGGAATGTAGGGTTTCGCAGGGATCGAATGAAGGGTAGAGCCACGGGCCGTAGCACATCTGAAATGTAGCGCCCACTGTTCAAAGTACTGTCAATGCGAACAAGAGATGACATAGACGTGTAACCAATGGCACTCAATACCATCACGCCTGGTGATACGCCAGTATGACGATGAAGAATGCACGCTTCCAATGTGCGTTCAGCGCGATGTCACCAAACACGGATGCGACCATCACGATGCTGTAAACAGAACCTGCATTCATCCGAAAAAATGACGTTTTGCCATTTGTGCACCCAGATTCGTCGTTGAGTACACCATCGCAAGCACTCCTGTCTGTAATGCAGCTTCAAGGGTAACCGCAGTCATGGTCTCCGAGCTGATAGTCCATGCTGCTGCAAACGTCGTCGAACTGTTCTTGTAGATGGTTGTTGTCTTGCAAACGTCCCCATCTGTTGACTCAGGGATCGAGATGTGGCTGCACGATCCGTTACAGCCATGCGGATAAGATGCGTGTCTTCTCGACTGCTAGTGATACGAGGCCTTTGAGATCCAGCACGGCGTTCCGTATTACCCGACTAAACCCACCGATTCTATATTCTGCACACAGTCATTGGATATCGACCAACGCGAACAGCAATATCGCGATACCATAAACCTCAATCGTGATAGGCTACAATCCGACCTTCATAAAAGTCGGAAACATGACGGTACGCATTTCTCTTCCTTACAGGATGCATCACAACAACGTTTCACCAGGCAACGCCGGTTAACTGCTGTTTGTGTATGAGAAATCAGTTGGAAACTTTCCTGATGTCAAGACGTTGTAGGTGTCGCCACCGGCGCCAACCGTGTGAATGCTCTGAAAAGCTAATCATTTGCATATCAGAGCATTTTCTTCCTGGTGATTAAATGTCGCGTCTGTAGCACGTCATCTTCGTGGTGTACCAATTTTAATGGCGAATGGTGTAGTCTATAAACTCCACGCATAAACACTATACAGTACAGACAATCAATCACATAAATCAGAGCATACAACTGTGATTTGTACGAATCGTTGTTGAGCTTCGCAGCAGTCGTATGGGCATGCAGGTAGACTTGCTCTAGTGGCCAACACGACAGCAGGGGGGGGGGGGGGGGGGAGTGGACAAAGGAGTGCATCCCTGAGGCTTTCGAAGGTATTACGCCCTACCTCAAGCCGCTACGTGCGATACTGAGCGTTGTCCGACTGACATAACGTTCAGACATCGTGCCGGATGCTGCTGCCTTAAGATCAGGGAAACGATAGGGTAAGACAAAGAACTCAAATGCCAGCAAACACTTGGCATCTGGCTGTCTGGCAACGGTCATAGAACCAAAGTGATAAATACTGTGGGGTGTAAGACTTTTTCCAAAACAGTGGGGAATTGTTACTGGTAAATTATGCCAGTTCCCGCCATCGTAGGGGTCATTTCCTCGCTGGACATGGCCCATATCCAGCGCACCCACATAATTTCTCACTTTCCGCGGACGGCAAATGCCGATGCCGTGAACATGGGTCCCCTGCAAACATCGTGCTGTGCCGTGAGCGGTACTTACACGTATGGCGAAACATAACAGGAATAACAACAGAAACGCTACGACACACAAATGGGGACAACTAAATGAACTAACAGAGTACGTCTCCAAGACAGAATACACCGTCGACAGGGTGTTACAAGAAGATACGCCCAAACTTTCAGGAAACATTCCTCACACACAAAAAAAGAAAAGATGTTATGTGTACATGTGTCCGGAAACGCTTAATTTCCATGTTAGAGCTCATTTTAGTTTTGTCAGTATGTACTCGATTCACCGCCAGTCGGCCCAATAGACGGAAGGTAATATTGACTTCGGTGCTTGTGTTGACATGCGACTCATTGCTCTACAGTACTAGCATCAAGCACATCAGTACGTAGCATCAACAGGTTAGTGTTTATCACGGACGTGGTTTTGCAGTCAGTGCAATGTTTGCAAATGCGGAGTTGGCAGATGCCCATTTGATGTATGGATTAGCACGGGGCAATAGCCGTGGCGCGGTACGTTTGTATCGAGACAGATTTCCAGAACGAAGGTGTCCCGACAGGAAGACGTTCGAAGCACTTGATCAGCGTCTTAGGGAGCGCGGAACATTCCATCCTATGACTCGGGATTGGGGAAGACCTAGAACGACGAGGACACCTGCAATGGACGAGACAATTCTTCGTGCAGTTGACGATAACAGTAATGTCAGCGTCAGAGAAGTTGCTGCTGTACAAGGTAACGTTGACCACGTCTGTCTGGAGAGTGCTACGGGAGAACCAGTTGTTTCCGTACCATGTACAGCGTGTGCCGGCACTTTCAGTAGCTGATTGACCTCCACGGGTACACTTCTGCGAATGGTTCATCCAACAATGTGTCAATCCTCATTTCAGTGCAAATGTCCTCTTTACGGATGAGGCTTCATTCAAACTGGATCAAATTGTAAATATTCACAATCAATATGTGTGGGCTGACGAGAATCTGCACGCAATTGTGCAATCACGTCATCAACACAGATTTTCTGTGAACGTTTATGCAGGCATTGTTGGTGATGTCTTGATTGGGGCCCATGTTCTTCCACCTACGCTCAATGGAGCAAGTTATCATGATTTCATACGGGATACTCTACCTGTGCTGCTAGAACATGTGCCTTTACAAGTACGACACAACATGTGTTTCATGCACGATGGAGCTCCTGCACATGTCAATCGAAGTGTTCGTACGCTTCTCAACAACAGATTCGGTGACCGATGGATTGGTAGAGGCGGACCAATTCCATGGCTTCCACGGTCTCCTGACGTCAATCCTCTTGCCTTTCATTTATGGGGGCATTTTAAAGCTGTTGTCTAGGCAACCACGGTACCAAATGTAGAGACTCTTCGTGCTCGTATTGTGGACGGCTGTGATACAATACGCCATTCTCCAGGGGTGCATCGCGCATCATGGATTCCATGCGACGCAGGGCGGATGCACGTATCCTCGCTAACGGAGGACATTTCGAACATTTCCTGTAACAAAGTGTTTGAAATCACGTTGGTACGTTCTGTTGTTTTTCCATTCCATGATTAATGTGATATGAAGAGAAGTAATAAAATGAGATCTAACATGGAAAGTAAGCGTTTCAGGACACATGTCCACATAACATATTTTCTTTCTCTGTGTGTGAGGAATGTTTCCTGAAAGTTTGGCCGTACCTTTTTGTAACACCCTGTATAAGCCTATGAGACCTTACAGGCATTGTAGCAGTCTTCAACAAGAGGAGTGTTTTAGTTCAGAGGAGGATCCCAGTATTAGGGTAAGATCGGCCGAAGTTTACAAATTCCCGCCTGATCGTCACATACGAAGTGATATAGGAAGTGTTCCCACAGAGCAAAGACTGTTGGAACTCTATATATGAGTGAAAAAAGTTATCAGGTACATTCGTTGTTGTGAAAAAATTTTTGCTTTTTGTGGTAAGTTCTGAAGATATTTTATTTTTCAAAATAGCTTTAGATTCAAATTAATGTATCTCTGATAATTCTTTTAGTTAATTTGATAAGTATCTGTTACACAATAAATTTAGATACAGGAGACGAGGTTGTGGTGTCTCCGGAGTGTAAATATGCTTGCGCAGAATTACCAATGTAGGGAAAAAATATTCTATATTTTCGACGATTTGGGTGAATACAATCAGGCTGAAAAGGGTCAATACTTTTACTTCGATTCATTTCAGTTATTATAATTTTTTCGTTTTGTATTATTTTGTTTTAGTTTTTTATTGCAGGTAGGATAATATAAAGGAAAAACCATTACTTTGTGGACCGAAGATGACCTGCAAAATGCAATTAAAGCTTTCCGGGAGGGTACAAGTCAGCGCCATAATGCGGAACTGTTTTGAGTGTCGCATTCCTGTCTACAAAGACGACTGAAAAGTGGAAATGATTCTCCGGCAAAGGTTAGAGTCGGTCAACAATATTTAATAAGGAGAAAGGAAAAGAACTCGTTTCAAGGATCCTTAGGTTTTGTGCATGCGGCTTCCCGCTGGATTCAGATGCTGTTAAGTTGAGCTGCCGACGAGTTCGCAGAATCCAACAAAATGAAGCATACATTTTCAGACGCCAACAAAATGGCAGGTAAAGAGTGGCTAAAAGAGTTCAGAGGACGAAACAATAATGTGTCTTTGAGAAAAGCGGAAGGGCTTCCCTTAGCCAAGTGCACTGACTTGAGCAAACAGGATGTGGCTCACTTCTTTTCCTTGTTAAGGAAAACTCAGATGATCTCGATTTACTGGACACACCTCAGCTTATTTATAATGTAGATAAATCAGGTTGCCAAATGAATAAAAAAACCACAAGAAATTCTCTTGCCAAAAACGGAAGCAAAGCTTTTTATACATACATTTCCGTAGAAAGAGGAGAGCTTGCCACCATCTTAGCTTGTGCTAATGCCGCAGGGAGCTTCGTAGCTCCTATTTAGACGTAAAAGATTTTTACCTGAATTTCGTGACAGTTTTACAAGTGGGTTCCTGAAAACAATGACAGGTTCTAGATGGATTAATGAAGTATTCCTCAAACTCTCTATTTTGCGAAGAAAATAATGTAAATATGATACGCCTACCTAGTCACACAACCAACCGCCTGCAGCCGTTAGACAAGTCATTTTTTTAAGCCCCTAAAATCATATTACGACAGTGAATACATGATCTTTACTTGTACCATTAGAGGAACAAGGAAGATCAATAAGCTCACATTTGGAAAAATTTTCAAGGCTGCATGGATGAGAGCAACAACCACAACGATTGAATGAAAACGCAGTGGCTGAACACGAGTTCGTGCCGGATAGTATATATCGTCGAGTCAACAAAACACACAAAGGAAACTGAACTTCATTCTGTGTCTCCTCCTGATCGTCCAATTCATGATAAGCCAAACAATGACAAACCAAAGTCTTCTGTTTCATATCACGACGTGTTGCTGTCTTCAAAGAAGGCTACAGCCAAATCTCCAGCCAGGAAACAATATAAATACAACGAAAAAACGATTGGGAAAAAAAGGAAAATGCCATCCCAGCCAGACAGTCTGAAGAAATACCAGATCAAGAACAGAGAACACCTACAGCATGAATCACCAGGTTCAGGTTCATCATAGTCCTTCGAAGAAACCGTAGACGGTAGTGATACATCTCGTGAACTCTGCAAGATTAAATACAGCGGTCTCGTATCGGCGAAACTTGGGGACTGGATTCAGTGTCAAGGCAATGGTAGGGAATGGCACCAAGAGTACTGTTTTGGTGAAGCGCTGAAGAACAGATTTATTTTTGGAAAATGTGTTGCTATTTTAATGTGATGCGCACATTTTTGTACCGACCCTATTTTCCGGATTTATGACCCGATTCGCCTTACTTGAAGAAAGCGAATAAGGTCAAGCAGCTCACTTTTCAGATTGGCTTTGTGGAACCATGAACGTAGCGTTATATTTAGGCAAAATGAAAAATCTTTACTTTAGGTTCAACTGACCTCACCGTACGGACTTCTCCAACACTGACACAGAGGTATCCATATATAAGGACATTAAACACATACTGATGAAGCCAAACATTATGACCAC
This sequence comes from Schistocerca gregaria, assembly GCF_023897955.1. NCBI lineage: Eukaryota > Metazoa > Arthropoda > Insecta > Orthoptera > Acrididae > Schistocerca > Schistocerca gregaria. Next base: position 119,268,918 of record NC_064920.1, read on the forward strand.
CTGCTTAAGAGCTTGTTTGTCCGTCTTTGGAAAGGAGTAACTCATTGATTCTGCGTATCAGGGATACAACAGTTCATTGGTAGATTTGTGGAGGTACGTAGCATTAAATATCTATTCTCAGGTCATCTAATTCGTGTAAATTTGCGTACTCGGTGATGGCGCCTGATAGCGACCAGGATTGGTTCCATGGGATTTACATCAGGCGAATTTGGTCACCGAGACATCAGCGTGAGTTCACTATAACGGTCCTCAAACCACTGTCGCATGGTTCTGTCTGAAGATGACATCGCCGTCGGGGAAGATATCAAGTGTGAAGGGATGCAGGTGGTTCGCAGCTGTTAGTGTGTCTTCGATTACCAACAGAGGTCCCGTGCAAGCCCAGGAGAATGTTTCCCATAGCATAATGTTTCCCACCAGCCTGCGTCCGTGGCGCGCTGCACTCTTAGAGCGCCTTTCACCTCGATGACGGCGTCTGTGTAGACGACCTGCGACCTAGAGTGGCAAAAATGTGATTCACCCGAAGAGCCGACAGGTGTCCGTTGATCGATGGTCCCATGCCCAGTGCAATCGTAATTGACAATGTCTTTGGGTCAACATGTCAATATGTTTGGGTGGTCTGCTGTGGTGTTCCATGTTCAACAATGTATGATAAACGATGTGGTCCGAAACATTTGCGTGTGCTCCAGCATCGTGCTCTTTCAGCAGAGATGCCACAAATCTCTGCCTATCCTGATTAAGAGCAGACAAGTGTCCGATCAGCAAGTCCTGAAGACTCATGGACGTCCAACCGTTTAGTGTCTAAGGGCAGTTTCACTGTCCTCCAACCTCTTTCCGTAGATACTAACGACTGTAGCACGTGAACATTTGACTAGTTTCGCCATTTTCGAGATATTCGTTCGCCGGCTCTGTGTAACAATAAGCTGTCCATTGTCAAAGCTGCTTCTCTCAAAGGATTGTCCCCTTTGCAGCCCATGTTTTCGCTAGTGTGATTCGCCGTCCGTGTCTGCTCCGCTTACATACTTTTGTTACCATGTCGCTGGCCGAAACGCCACCAGGTGGCATCCAACGTGGCTTTGGGCAGTGATAATTGTGTTTGGAATCATCAGTGTAGATCAAACCAGAGAGCCATATGTTCTCACACAATCATGACCGGTTATCGTACCAGACGCCACGTTAAACCTGTTACTATAGTAACATAGATTTTCTTTTGACACATAGCTTAAGTTAGAATAAGAACAAAGACACAATAAAACACAATAAGAATGCACAGCATATATAAATAGTTATCCTTTTGCACAGTGTATACAGTTACAATGTGGAATGTGCATCCTAGTGTGATCAGGTGTTGTACCAGGCGCTACGGTAAACCTGCAAAACACTAACCTAGAGTAAGTAGACTGCCATATCGAGATACCTTAGTAAGTAATCTTGGGAAGCTCTGTACATGGATGTAGGATTCGAGGTCGCATTCCGAGACGGCCTCTCTGAGCAGCACAGGTGAAAGGACCTCTACTACTCAATCTGTCCTATCCACTTTTATCGCTCTTCTTAGTTTTTTTTATAATTTCCTGTTTCCAGTATAAAGTGTAACAGTCTTATGATTATAATACAGTTGTAACACAAAGAAAAATATAAAAGATCTCCACGAGGCCCCAGGTTGACGTGGTGCTGTATGGGTAACGGAGCCCGTTGCCTCAGCTGCATAGTATCAGAGCTGCTGTTCAGGGGCCGTTGGTCCCGGCTAAGTGGATTGAGTGGTGCAATACACCTCGCAGCCAACTTGCTGGGTGGCGGGCCCTAGTTGTCCAAGTGCAGCATGTAGAAAGAAAAGAAAAAGAATAGAATAGAAAAGAAAAGAAATACATGTAGCAGGTTACGACATCTGGTAGGGAATATAAGAGACGTCATCAGCATCAGAAGCTGAGTGATTACTGTGAAGGATACAAAGGTGCCGCCGGCCGGAGTGGCCGAACAGTTCTGGGCGCTAGTCTGGAACCGCGCGACCGCTACTGTCGCAGGTTCGAATCCTGCCTTGGGCATGGATATATCTGATGTCCTTAGGTTAGTTAGGTTTAAGTAGTTGTAAGTTCTAGGGAACTGACGACCTCAAACGTTAAGTCTCATAGTGCTCAGAGCCATTTGAACCATTTGAACAGAGGTGCCACCTACTCGTGTGATATTGCGTCATCAGTAACTGGCAGAGTTGGAAAGAGGCCACACTGTGGATCTCCATTTGGCCGGCTGGTCGAATCATGCAGTATCCAGATTTCGGCTGTGACAGTGGCCTGTTGTTGGATAGCACGGGAAAATAAGGGCGGGCACACTCATGCTATAGGTTCCGGTGGATTACGTCTGACACCCACAAGGCCGTAACGCCATATTGTGCATCAAGCAATCGTAGCCCCTTGACATCTGCGCCTCCGATGCCAGATCAAGGAGTGGACTATTCTGCGAGGTTTCGCTATTGCAGCCGTTTCATGTTGAGATCTTGTCACAATATTGTGGCTGGCACACGTTCAGGCATCTTCAGGTGAGTGTCCGCCACTGGAGACTGTTAGGTCACGGTGTAGACTTTACAGCAAAAATCGGCTCGGAGACGCATGAGCACTGGCGGCTGTCCCAGGAGCCTCCTCTATCGAAATCCCTGCCCTGTTCCATCGGTGGCGCACAGGCGCATGCGTAAAGGTGAAACTACATGTCTCCCCTTTGGAGGAACGCGCGCTCGCAGTGCTAAACAGACGTCAGATGTTGCCAGACGTGTCGTTATGAATAAAATGTTTTCTCTCAGAAGGAATTACAGAGATCACCGGGTTTCTAGCCTTGTCCAATTGAAAACCGGCGTCACGATTTATAAGACCTACTCTTTACTCACTGAATTCCAAAAGGATCTCACTGGCGCCAAGATTTCTGAGGCAGAATAATTCATAGTGTCCTGTGGTAATACAGTATTCAGCTATGGCGACTTACTGGGCTGTGAAAGGCGAGTGTGGTGCTAACGCTCGATTCCCATTTCATGTACTGTGTTTATCGTCTGACCTGTGTAGGGTTTGCCACAGTGACAACGAATTTTGTAAATTCCGGTCTTCCACAGTCCCACATCGTTCTTTACCAAACCGCGAAGAACACTAATCGTCGCTGGTGGCCGGAAGATTACTTTCGTTAGAAGACGACCCTGTGACGGCCGCCAATATGCATGCGTCTCCGTGGCAATTTTTGCTATAAAGCCGACTCCGTTAACTAGAAGTCTTCAGTGGCGGACGCTCACCTGAGGGTAGCTGAACGATTTGCAGTCGAAATATTGTGGCAAGTAGTGTTTAACGTTCCGTCGACAGTGAGGTTATTAGAGAAGGAGCACAAGCCCGGACTAGGGAAGGGTTTGGAAGGAAATCGGCCGTGCCCTTTCAAAAGAACCGAATTTGTCTCAAGCGATTTAGAGAAATCAAGGAAAACCTGAATCAGGATGGCCGGACATGGGTTTGAACTATCGCTCTCTCGAATGCGAGTCCGGTGTGCTAACCAATGCGCCGCCTCGCTCGGTGGGCAAGAAAGTATGATCCAGCTGCAATTCCGAAAACTCATAGAATATTCAGTATGGAGGGAAAACTTCAAGTAGTACACAGCTTGCACACATTCTGCATCACCCGGCGCCATTTGTTGGAAACTAGCGACAGCGCAACTCGAGAATTGCGGAGCCATGCGTTGGCTCCAGAGGGAGAAAGGAAAGTGAAGGAACTAATGGTATCAGCTCCATCGAGACAAAATGCGGAACCAACGACGACGAGTGAAAATGTACGCCAAGTCGGGACTCGAACCCAGGATCTCCTACTTATTAGGCAGGCAGGTTACCACTACCCCCCCTCGATACAATGTTCAGCGTAAATGCGCAGACTATCTCAGCAAGCTCCCCGGTTGACTTACGTTCCCATCTAGCACGACCTATCCACAGCTCCCGTCCATGTTCTCCATTCATTTTGCTAATGTTTGAAGCTCCTCTTGATGTTCTTCGGAGTTTGCGATTTAAAACTGGGTTGTTTTGAAAATGAGACTTACGCAAACACAATTTGTTTATTTTTGTATTTATCCAGACATGTTTCGACACCTATGCGCCATCTTCTGTGGGGTAAATCCTTAGCCGCGTGGTTTAGGGTGTCTTGCCACGGCCCGGGCGGTTGCCCGCGTCGAAGTTCGAGTCCTCCCTCGGTCATGGGTGTGTGTGTCGTCCTTAGCGTAAGTTAGTTTAAGTTAGATTAAGTAGTACGTAAGCTTGGGAACCGTTGACCTCAGCAGTTTCGTCCCATAAGAACTTATCACAAATTTCCAATTTGAAATTTTTATTTCTTTAAATTACAATATCAAATTTATAATAATTTAACTGCTATGGGCCTAAGAATTATAATATGTGCGTTTGATTTGTTTTATTTAGACGCTCACCTTAAAATTACATCACTAAATGAACTGCATTATTATACACCGGTTTTTGTGCTCTTTTTCGTCGTTTTTAGACAGCATATCATCTGCAAACTAGCCATAAAGGAAATTAACGTGTATTTAACAAGAACTGTTTCGTGGGTACAGGTTATGTGCGTTTCTCTAGTTACATTTTCTCGTCATGTTGCGTGTCTGGTTGCTTTCTCGATCAATGGCTATCCATTTGACTATTTCCACACAGTTTTCTTACACGATTTTGCTCACTGGTTCACTTCACACACACAAAATGTGGCGAAACGTGACCTGAGCAGACGCTTCTGACTGCATTCTCAGTGGATGTGTGATGTTTTTGCTCCTGCTCACTTGTACATCGTACTTGCGTTTGTTGTGGCGCTAATTTTGAATGTTTCGTCAGAACTGGTGTGGTGTGGCTGCTGGGACAGAGCTGAATGTATGTAATATGTATGGATTTGCGTGCGTGCGTGTATGTGTGTGTGTGTGTGTGGAATAAGAGAGAGAGAGGGGGGAGAGGGAGGGAGGGGGAATGAGCTGGAAAAAGGGGTTTGAAGGGAATGAGAAAACAATTTTTTTTAAATGTTTTGTTTTATGTGAGGGAGGTGGGTTTCTATAGCTCATTCAGTATTCCTAACAGGGTTTTGTTGCACAGTGTTGTATGCGGTTGTTCTCCTCTATTGAGAGGTTTTGTTGGAGACTGTTGCTTTCTCTGAGGATCTTACGATGTCTCCATGTTATTTGGGCGGTAGTTTTCTTGTATTAGATGATCTGCAAGAGTAGAGTGTTCTATCACTTCTTAGGGCTCTGAGATATTCATACCACCTAGTTTCGAAATTTCTGCATATTTGGTCTATGTAGACCGACTGGCATGAACTGCAAGTTAACTGATATATTCCGGCTTTGGAGAATTTGCTGAGGTGTTCTTAGTGCTTCCATTTCTCTGTACTGTGTTATTTGTGCGGAATGATATTTGTAGCCCTTGTTTCTTCAATATGTTTCCCACCCTGTGGACGTTTCAGTTCTATAATATGTGCCATGCCGTACGCTTTGTAGGGTGTTCTTGGTACCCTGTCCAAATGGTTCAAATGACTCTGAGCACTATGGGACTTAACATCTGAGGTCATCAGTCCCCTAGACTTACAACTACTTAAACCCAACTAACCTAAGGATAAGAGACACATCCATGCCCGAGGCAGGATTCGAACCTGCGATTGTAGCGGTCGCGCAGTTCCTAACTGAAGCGCCTAGAACCGCTCGGCCACACGGGTCGACCTGTTACCCTATGTTTGTCTGGAGTTTGTCTTATTGGTTCTCTGTTATGGTTAGTGATTTGTTCATGGTTTGTTCTCTTATAACTTGTTTTTTTTTTAATTTTGTTGTTCAGATTGTTTGTCAGCTGTGTGTTGTACGCATCCTCTTTGGCTATTAGGTGTATTGTGTTTAGTTCCTGTTTATAGTTCAGTTTGTCGAGTAGAGTTCTGTTGAGCCTGTGTAGCATGTGTCTGAAACTTGAGAGTTTGTGTGCTTGGGGGTGGTTGGAGTTTCTGTGAATGGTTGTACTTGCGGCTGTAGGTTTCCTGAAAATTACCAAAATTCCAAAATTATGTTCTTCACGTTTGCTAATTTCAGATTCCCGCTGGAGGTCGAACGAAAATGTGCATCCGCACTGAAGGTTGTCGATTCGTTGCCCATCGAGGCGAATCAGTTGTATCAATGTGTGGTGTCTGTTGTTTTACATATATGTCCGAAAGAACAGATACCACGCATTTGAAAAACTGAGCAAATATTTTTGCACTTAATTTGTTACTACCATTATCGATGAGTCCGCAGCAGGTGGTCTTAGCGGTAGCGTTCTCTCTTCCCACGCACGGGCTCCCTGGTTCGATTCCCGGCAGGGTCAGGAATTTTTCCTGCCTCGAGAAGACTGGGTGCTGTGTTGTCTTCATCATCATCATTCAACCCCTTTACGTCGTAGGAAGGCAATGGAAAACCACCTGCGCTTCCACCTTGCCTAGTCAGCGGTGCGGGTCTCCCGCATTGTTCCCTATGCTCCTCGAAGTATAGGACCTCATTATCATTACCGATGAGGTCACAGTTATTTTCATTTCTGGCAGTTTCTTAGTTGTACGCTACCTGACAAGTAAAGCGAATCACCCAGAAGTGATGCGGATGAAACTTCACAGGTTGAAAGTGTATGAAACGTCATTTTGATGATTACAAAATCGAGTTAAATTTGTAATGAATATGATAGCATGAGTCCACGTATCGGTATTACGATACATTCCATTCGGCCTGGATGTAAGCGCTAGTTCGGTTACGGAAGGCTGTAATAAAGCTCTTGTATTCTCTTCGCATCATCTGTTTGACGTCCTGCATATTTGCACTTTCCACATTTGGCAGCTATTTCACTATGTAAGGCTCTTTTTTTAATGACTTTTGTATAATGGAAAAGTTCTGTTACTCGTTCAGCAGAATGCCCGGTGTATTAAAGTCCTTTGTATGTTTCTAATCTTCTTTTAGAATGATTTGATTGAAGCACTTCTGATTCCTGGGGATATCTCTATCAGCAGTCGATAAATTGTGCTGTGTGGTGCCATCTGGGGTGTATTTCTAGCAGTGCACGTGTCACACGCTAATTTCGCCTTGAATCATCTATTTTAACATAGGACCTCTGCGTACGTAGTGTAGTATGTTGCTTATCCCAGGGATCCTATTTTTTTCTAACAGTGAACTCAATGCAGCATCTCAAAATACAAGGTCGCAAACTGAACCTTACGGATGTCGATCGGTTCTTTTACAAACTATTTTTAAGCAAAAATCAGGTATACGAGGTCAGTTCAAAAAATTCCGGAACATTCGTAATTTCGCGCGAATGATGTGTTAGATAGAAATCCGGTTGGCATCATTGCACACGCCTGTGTTTAATGTGTAACTGCCGGAAGTTTCATTGTTATATGCCTGTTAGTTATGGTTAAGTGCTGTATTTAGTAGAACGCTGTGTCGCGTAGTTAGCGAATTTCAAGTTGGCAGAGTTAAAGGAGAACGTGTTTGCGTTAAATTTAGAGAGAAACTCAAGAAAACCTTTACAGAGACACACCAACTGATGTAGGAAGTCTACGGTGATGAGTGCTTAAGCAGTACTCGCTGTTACGAATGGTTCACACGATTTAAGAATGGCCGGACGGAAGTTAAATGACTCTCGTTCAGGACGCCCTTCAAAGTCTACCGACAACGCTCATGAGATTGTGCATATCAATCGAAGACTGATTGTCCGAGAGATTTCAGAAGAATATAACATTTCGGTTGGATGATGTCACGAAATCTTGACACAACACTTTGGAACGCATCATGTTGCCGCAAAGTTCGCCTCACGGCTCATGAGCCAAGCGCAGAAAGACCTTTACCTCGCAGTTTGTGAAAAGCTTCTGGACCGGGCAAGTGAGAAAGAGACATTTGATTAAGAGAATCATAATTGGTGATGAGATCAAAGTCGAAAACCTCGATGAAAGGGCGAAGATTTGCAACGGTAGACGAGATAAAATAAAATTCGGAGAACCGCTTCGCGTGATCCGCCAAGGGATGTACCAAGACTGCTTCCGGATGTCGAAACGGCGTTGAGAAAGGTGTATCAGTTGTGGAGAAGAGTATTTCGAAGGAGACCATGCACAATAAGTAAAATGTAGGGTAGACTGGCAATAGCAAGGAAAGCGTTTCTGAAGAAGAGAAATTTGTTAACATCGAGTATAGACATAAGCGTCAGGAAGTCGTTTCTGAAAGTATTTGTATGGAGTGTAGCCATGTATGGAAGTGAAACATGGACGATAAATATTTTGGACAAGAAGAGAATAGAAGCTTTCGAAATGTGGTGCTACAGAAGAATGCTGAAGATTAGATGGATAGATCACATGACTAATGAGGAGGTATTGAATAGAATTGGGGAGAAGAGAAATATTTGGCACAACTTGACTAGAAGAAGGGATCAGTTGCTAGGACATATTCTGAGGCATCAGGGGATCACAAATTTAGCATTGGAGGGCAGCGTGGAGGGTAAAAATCGAAGCATGGAGAGCTGCATCAAACCAGTCTCAGGACTGAAGACCGCAACAACAAACAACAAGGGTAGAAACAATTTGTCGGTAAAGTTCCGGAATTTTCTGAACAGATTTCGTACATCTTCTGCCACAATGACAGTGCACTATTGAGCATCTTGCCACCCCGTCACAAGAAATGATCTAACAGAATTTCAGCGACGTATTTTTGTGTTGAACTCACGAAGTTATGACACCGCGAAAGTTTCTGCATATCACACAACTTGTTGACTTTCCGTTTCTGAACTCATACTGAACAAGGTTCATGCCATAAGGAATTTTTAAGTTTACTGTTTATACATACTTATTTTGCGTTTTCCTATAACGTTTAAAAGGGCAGCTTGCTGAATTATGTGAGGATGATTTATTACCGGGATGAACAAGTAAAGTGAGTGTATCATCTATTAAGCGGATCCAGCAAGATTCCACAAACAGCGGCGGCACAAACCACCACCACACATTGTTCTGGAAACAAAGCTGCAAGTTTAATAGTGCCGCCATCTGTTTCGGCTACGTCCTTCCATTAAACTGTCGGACAACACAATTTCACTCTGTTATTCCGACGATATATTTGGGAGCAACGACATTAAGTTCGCCGGCGGAACGAGAACAATCGTAGATGGCCACATGCGTGTCGTCCAGAATGAGTAAAGTAAGGCGCCGTAAGGAATCGATTAGTAACCAGGATGTTGGCAATCATGTATGAGGTGATAACTTTCTCTCTCTTCGTTCCATTATTCTGCGATCATCCAGTTTTCGACAAACACAAAACCGTGTTTTATTTTCTTCCAGTAGATGAAAAACACTCCTTCATTATATAACTGTTGCGACAAACCTTATGATAGTTTAGACGTTTTTGTAAATTCTGTTCGTTACAGAAACAGGATTTTGTTTGCAGTCAAGCTTGTAAGTGGGGCAACCACAGCTATGAGTATTCATGTTGAGTATTAATAACCAAAAATGGCTCTGAGCACTATGGGACTTAACATCTCTTGTTATTAGTCAACTAGAACTTAGAACTACTTAAACCTAACTAACCTAAGGACAACACACAACACCCAGTCATCACGGGGCAGAGAAAATATTAATAACCGCTTCAGCTGTATTTGGCCCTTTATTACTGTATCACTACCGATTTCGTTGCTCTAAAAGCCATATCTTCATCTGGACATATGATTAAAACTTTAGGGCGGAAAAGCTCTGAATATTTTTTCTCAACATTCGTTACAAAGGAAACACACCGCTAAAAGACGGTATGTCATGGATTAAAAACTGCCAGATTCCAATATAGTGGGTGGGTCCAAAATAAATCGTACCATAATGATCGCTTCTCCGATTTGTATGGAACAGCGTACAGGGGACATACCGTCTTTTGGCGGTGTTTTGTTTTGACGGACCACGATTGTTGGGAAAAATATTCCAAGCTTATCCACTTTTATGTTTTAATCGTATGTTCACCGGAAGCTTTTATAGCCACGAAAGTGGCAGCGATACAGTAACAAACGATCAAATACAGCTGAAGCTGTTATTAAAACCCAAGAAGCATTTCGTGCCCTTGGTAGCGTTACCTCCATCATCCTAACCAGTTTCTCCTTTCATACGGCACCTCTTAGTCTAGACTACATCAGCCATCTTAATTCTTAGTATCTCACAACAGAACCAGAGGTTTCCAATTTCTACTTTGTACGTATTTTTGCCATGCCTGTTTGTCTATTAGTTCCTACAAGTTCTGAATCTCCTATCTTAATTCCACGTCAGTATTTAACATCTGTAGATTTTCCTAAGAAGACACTTCCTTCATATGTGCCAGCCTTCTCCTTATTAATTACATATTTCAGCCATCCTGTCTGATGTTGCTACAAACAGATAATGCTGTCTCAGTTCATTTGCTGTAGTTTCCCGTTTCTCTGCAGCAGTTCTAGTTCTCTTTGCTTATCATAATTTTTGTCTCTTTCTCTTCTTCTGTAAGATATAATTACCACCACTAGTAAGTCTGCAGCGAAGGAATGCCCATTCCTATAACCTCTAGACGCGGCCACCAACAAAGTAGCATTAGAATTACACCTGATGAATGAAAAGTCGAAAGCAGAATAGGGACTAAATACGTATTAGTGTGAGCCGGCGTTCTATGGAGACCCACAAAGTCTCAGATACAGCGTTATCGCTTACTGCTAGACAGTAACAAACAGTAATAGTTGCTATTAAAATCAGTCTTGACCATAAATTATTTATTCTGATAGGGCGGTTGCAACGACGCCTGTGGTCCTATTCAGAACTACACGTCAAATACAAAGTCTGATCTGAGGGCTGCATACATTAACGAAAATTATATTACAAAATGATAAAACGATGAATTACCAAAATCCTGTATGAGCAGGAGCGTCCTTCTGGTGCGATCGCTGAGAACACAATCACGCCGGAACTGAATGAACATCAGAAACGGCGGCTCCTTTATACCCCGGGTGCAGCCCTCTACGCCTGTCCCATGCGAAGTTCTTCGCCAAGGCAAAATAATACTTTTAATGTCATATTTCCTAAGAATTCTAGATATTTATGAAGAAATATTTCCAGCAAAGCCTAGGAAAGTAATTGATTTACTAGTATCCCGTGACGGTTCAATTGACGGTATGTTTTTCGACCAGCTACACATGGTTTGCGATTTATCACTTTCGCCAGTTTCCACCGCCAGTGGCCTAATCCAAGCTGGAGCAGGTGCAATATCACCGAATTCAGCATGGCGGGGCGTCATCGTTATACGGATGTCGACCGACCTCATGGTGCTGCAAAGGCTGCACTCGTCTATTCACCTCTAGCTATCTTGCTCAGTACATAGCTGAACCAAAACATTCTATCTCCAAGCTCAACCGTACGATTTGCTAAGTCCTAAACTGCAGAGATGCTCACTCTCTCGCAGGCAAACTGAGTAAAGAACGCCACACCCACACTCTGAGCAAGCTGGGAATGGAAGACCTCTGCCAGACCTCTGCAAGACATCTGCCAGTCCGCTCTTAACCTCGGTTTCCCCCCCCCCCCCCCCCAGCAAAATCACTTACTCCAATTTGAAGCCCAAGTCACGTTAATTATGCGTCGCTTCCCAGCGCCGACCAATGCCTGCTCTGGGAAGTGAACAAATTCCCACAAAACTTCCCTTCCTCTCAACTTCTGCTATTTAGCTGCTCCCAGGACAACTATCAAGGTTAGCATCTGCACAAAACACCATTTTTTCCAGAATTCTGACTCCCAGGAGAGACTTCAAATTGCTTGGTCCTACAGTCCCATTGGAGGTATTTTATTCTGTTGCTCGTCACTTGATTTACCTCAGATTCTGCAGACTGTGAATTCAGTGTGAAGTTGCTATAGTCACAAACACGCATATTTTGGCCTCTGTTGACCACTCCACCACAGCTTTCTCGCATATTTCACTGAAAACGGGTCGACGGACATTTATCAACAGGCGTAAAAGTTCTCCGTCTGCTTCTTAGTACACCAGCATGGGGTCAACCACCCACTCACTGTCACTAATCTTAAGGCAGCTGGAGGCCGTGCCCCGTTACCACTTTCTCAGAGCTTGTGCCGCCCGAAGCTGCCTTTTCCCTGGGATAAACTAGCCTGCAGTAAATCGACGCATTTTCACAAAGTTTTCATCTCGTGTGAATTACTTTAAAACCATCACCCAACATTAATTATTCCAATACGTCCTTACTATACACTCTAAATGATGCATTGTGCCTTGCCAGTCATTTTTTTTTCAGCCCTACTGTTGGCTCAACGTGAGTTGGGTGATCTTTAATGACTTCATGTAAGGAGCATAGTTCTTGCCATCTTACAACTTTACCTAAGTGCCAGTATCAAAGATGTCAAGGGCCAGTTACAACAGTTGTTGACCAATAGATCTCAGAAGAGATAGACCTTGATGACTCCCTTCCAAACTCAAAACTGTGAATGGGTTCAGGCCAGAGAGGCCTCACCCTGCCAAGTTATCCGTCAATTTGACTCGGTTTTGTGACCACTGAAATGACATCACTTCTGTAACCGTGAGTTTTATTTCTGTGTACTTCACTTTTTTGGTGGCTAATATGTATAGAAACTGGATTCGACAGGGAAAAGATAGAAACTGAAAAGAACTTCGAAAATAGTTGGGGGAACGACTATTCACGTTGATGTGCAGAATATGTGGCACCGGCGATACACCATCAGACCCTCTGACAAGCACCACCCACACATTTCTGAAGACTGCAAGAGATGACAAGTGCGAAAATTACCACTGAATCAGCTTGGCATCTCATGCATCCAAGCTTCTAACAAGAATAATGAACAGAAGACTGGAAAAGAAAATTGAGGCTCTGTTAGAAACGATCAGTTTGGCTTTGGAAATGGTAAAGGCACCAGAGAGGCAATTCTGACGTTGCAATTGGTAATGGACTGAAGAAGTATCTAGACACGCTCATAGGATTTGTCGACCCTGAAAAAGCGTTCCACAAAGTAATATGGTCCAAGATTCTGAGAAAAAATGGGATAAGCTACAGGGAAAGACGTCTGATACACAATATACACAAGAACTAAGAGAGAACAATAAGACGGAAGACCAAGAAAGAAGTGCTCGGATTAAAAAGGTTGTAAGAATGGATTGTAGCCTTTCGCCCCTACTACTCAATCCATACATTGAAGAAGCAATGACGGAAATAAAGAAAGGTTTTAGAGTGGGATTAAAATTCAAGGCCAAAGGACATCAGTGATAAGATTTGACGATGGCGTTGCTATGCTCAGTGAAAGAAAAGAATAATTACACAACGTGTTGAATGGAATGAACAATCAAGTAAGTACAGAAAAAGAAAATCCAATGAGCGTAAATCGAAGAAAGACGAAAATAATGAGAAGTGGCAGACATGAGACCAGAGGGAACGATCGGAATTCGTGATCATGAAGTAGATGAAGGAATTCTGCATGGTGGATGGAACAAGGAGGACATAAAAAGCAGACTAGCACTGGTAAAAAGGGCTGCTACTATCAAACTTAGGCCTGAGTTTGAGGAAGAAATTTCAGAGAAAGTAGGTTTGGAGCACAGCATTGTATGGTAGTGAAATATGCATTGTGGGAGAATCAGAACCGAGGAGAACTGAAGCATTTCAGATGTGGTGTTATAGATGAATGCTGAAAATTAGGTGCACTGGTAAGGAATGAGGTGTTTCTCCGCAGAATCGTCGAGGTAGGAAACATATGGAAAACACCGAGAAGGAGGGACAGGATGATATGACATGCGTTAAAACATCAGGGAATGAGTTGCATGGTGCTAGAGAGAGCGGTAAAGGATAAAAACGGTAGAAAAAGACACCGATCGGAATAAATACAGCAAATAACTTATAACGTAGGTTGCAAGTGCTACTCTGAGATGAAAAGGTTGGCACGGGAGAAGAATTAGTGGCGGGCCGCCACAAACCTGTCAGAAGACCAACGACTAAAAAAGGCAGAAAAATATGTATTCACCTTGTAGATCTTGTTACCTCTGTTTTGTGTCCACCTTCACAACAGAGTGGTAAGCACTTGTGGTTGGGCTCACATTCGGAGGGCCCGTGTTCGATACCTGCTGCTGCCAGGGAGGACTGGTACGGAGTGCACTCAGCTTCTTTAGGTCAACTGGGAAACTCATAGCCCGATTGGGGTAGCGGTGAGAGTTATCTGGTTATTTTAGTAACAGTAGGTCCATAACGCTCATTGTGTTTTTAATGTTAAATTGCCTCTTATGTGCCAACTTGCGCTTCCTGTTTGCTTAGATCCAGCAACTCTTTCAGTCAACGACATACCGAATAACCTCTAAGGGAAAGAGGCTGACCAATGCGTTATTGACTTGATCAATTTGAGAAGCTCTTCCTGTTATGCAAATCATAGTATTTTTATGTAATTGTAATCATTCGTTTGTCAGTACATGTAAATCACATCTACCAATTTCCGTCGTATTCGGATGACGCCTTCGTGGTGAGGCGTTTTTGTCGTCTTAGTGCGTATATTTCCGACTCTCATTGGACATACTTCATGCATTTCAAAAATGGTTCAAATGGCTCTGAGCACTATGGGACTTAATATCAGTGGTCATCAGTCCCCTAGAACTTAAACTACCTACACCTAGCTAACCTAAGGACATCACACACATCCATGCCTGAGGCAGGATTCGAAACTGCGACCGTAGCGGTCACGCGGCTCTAGACTGTAGCGCCTAGATCGGCACGGCCACTCCGGCTTCATGCATTTCACGAGACATTTAATTTGTGCGTCTGTTGTGACTCTGCAAAATCTAATTAGCTTATCACTGTATCGGAACTGAAGACATTTGAATGCTTCCTATGTCTTTCTAAAGCATGAGCCAGTAATTTGTTTTTATCTCAGCGTATTGTTTCCTGTTATTGAAGGCTGATTCTTTTCTTTCAACGGTGTTATTTCTTTGTCAAGTTTTTTTAATTTCATGCTCGATACGGCCCTTCTCTTTTTCTGTGCTTTTATCCACTTTTCTCTTCTTTGGTCACAGCGAAGTTAGCTTATTAAGCACACATTCAGGAGTTTCACTGGGTTTCCTGCCATCACTTCTTTGGGATTCCTGCTGGCTTGGAGACTGAACGGCAGCAGGAGGGGCTTTAATAATGTGAAACGTAGACACTGCAGTCCGGTTTGAGAAATTCTTTTGTAGAACTTTCAATATCGTCACTCTTAAAATGTATTATACAGGTAGTAGCATATTTAACGTTAATGCCAACCCTCTCTCCTCTAGAGCTGAACCCATGCATCACATGTCTCTGAACCCTTGGGAAAAATCGTCATTTTCTTCTGTTTTCCGTCTTTCCTTTAGTTGCTTTAAATTCTTGGAGGTATGTACCGTCTATGCAACCAGTTGAAAGCAGGTTGTTTGTTGTCATAAGCGTTTCGCTTCATTTATTTGGGAAGCATCAGCGGTGGCGATTTCCAGCGCTGTTATCTCATGCGTGTCGTCCTCGAGATGTATTCGATAGTTGCCATACTCCACGTGGCCGACGTCTGGCCTTCGTTCACCCACATTTCACCCATTGCGTATATCACTTTCACTTTCCATTTTGAGATCAGCAGGACCACACATATGAGTTAACAGCGCAGGAAATCGCCACTGATGATGAAATCGCCAAATAATTGAAGCGAAACGCGTATGGCAAGAAACAAACTGCTTTCACTTGGCTGCGTAGACGTTACATACCCTGGGAAAATATTGATAAGTAATACCACTACATTCAGTTTTATATTTATAATTTTCGCCTACATCATTTCGTCATTACAAATGTGAGACGGAAGGAACAAATTCTATAGAACAAATAAAAAAGAAAGTAAAAACACAAAACTTACTTTTCCAACTCGCTAGAGGATGCGAATTTTGAGCAGAGCTGTTCAACAGTGATGTAATGTGCAGAACAGAGAAAAATCACCCTGCCAGAAAGCGGCTGCACACAATATTAACGATGTTCGTTACATTCATTATTACCTTTTGCAGATATCCATTTCACACATATTACTAATATAAAATAATTAAATTAACTATGTAAGGTCCTGTATTATATCGTAGTATCGTGTAGAGGATAAAGTTCTTGGTTTGCCATTACTACGGTTAAGCTCCCTGGACATAGAGGCATGATGGAGCTGATGTTAATGAGGTCTTTAAATATTCACTTTCTATAACTTTATACTATTTTTCTTATTACTTTCGTGTGTCATAGATCAGATTTTTCAGTGAGATATGTAACACATTTAGTTTTGTCACACAATAAATAATAAACTTATAATTCTTCCATACCCCACTTGTCTTCAACCAGACTCTTCTCACCTTTCCTGCGTTCTTTATGGCACGAACCGTCATACGAAATTTGGCGAACCGGTGCGAAAGCCTGCGTAGTGTCTATCGACCCAATGGCAGATAGTCCGCTCGCATTAGGTGGGGGATCATAGCGAGTTAGCAGTTTGCAACATTTCGGCCCAACAGGTGTATCCCACCAATTTATCGTTTGTCCCTTGAAGCGAAGGGAATAAAATACAAAAGCGTAGAAGCGATGCAGCAATGTATTCGCCTGTTACGCAATTTGCGTGTGACCTGTGTACGCAGAGCCTTTTGATCCCCTCGGTCACTGTTTTCCATTGCAAATGAACAGAATTCCGTACTGATGTAGTTTTTCTCATCTCTTTTCTATTGAATAGCTAGTACTTCCACCCGTGAAACGTTGTTAAAATTGAAGCAGAGAGGACTCAGTCCATAGCGTAAGATTTCTGGCGCAAAAGTACAGTTCAGGACTGAATATAGAACTGTAGCCACTGGGAAAACGTTTTCTCATTTAATGAGATCCAGTTCGCTAGTTAACGTTCTTGTTTGAAGGTGTCGTGCTAGTGATGCACTGTAAGAATTCATAAAGACAAGAAATTAAAATTTCTTTGTAATCAAAGGACAGGTAAGTCTTAAATATATTATAGCATCGGACAATGCAATCATGACTGGAGTGCTTTCTTCTGAAGGATTTAGTCATAATTGTGATGCTGTCACTCATTTATTCTTGCACTCTTTCATGTCTGCATACGGACTTATGGAAATTACTAATACAGCTTTAACTTCTCCGTCATGACGAGGAAATGACGTACATCCTTAGCCAGAATTTATGAGAAAATTGTTTCTGAAAGAGATTATATTATTTTTTTAACTCCTGGAGCATAACTGGTTTCTGATCACATAGTTACACTGCCTAATGTATACGAGCATTAAAATTTGTTAGTATCTGGTATTCCGCCGTAGCATTTGAAACAATTAAGACAGTAGCTGTTTGAAATATAGTGATTAACATAGAAGTATATTCATATTTATCAATAAACCTTCGCAATACTTCGTATTTGTCCTCCTCCACTACAGAATGTCGGACTCCAGTTCCGTTCAGTAAATGCCATAGGACAAGTAAAAACAGTAGACTGCATCACTCGATAAGCGTCTCAATTGAGCATTTTGAAAGTAATACCCGAAACAGACGACTGACTGCAACAGATAGATACACGTACGTAAACACCTGTAACCGCCTACAGTCAAAGCTCAGAACCTTAACAGATGTCGATAAGAAAGTGACTGGTGCGGATGTTTTAATTTGTCTTTTACTGTCAACAATCAGAGACTTCGAGAAAACAGTCCGACATTGACGAAACAATGTCAGTAGGGCAAGCCAGAGCAAGTTGAACACCAGTGTAAGATGACTTATTCAGGGATTTTAGGGTGCAAAAGAGTGAAGGTCGCTAGTGGCCAGGTTATGGCTTAACCTCAAAAACAAGAACCACCTGAAACTCAATAATATCCATGTTTCTCTAAACGGTTGTTAAAGAATCAATAAACGAAATGCTTCCGTTAATGAAAAATCTGTCTTTATTAAAAAAGGAAACATGATCGTGCCATCCGTTAAGTCTCTTACATTAACACTAGCCTCTTAAACAGAGATTCTCAAAATAACTAAAAAAAAAAAAACAAAGAAAATCTGCTTCGTCAATGCACAGAATCATCTACATCTACATCTACATCTACATGACTACTCTTCAATTCACATTTAAGTGCTTGGCAGAGGGTTCATCGAACCACAATCGTACTATCTCTATACCATTCCACTCCCTAACAGCGCGCTCGAAAAACGAACACCTAAACCTTTCTGTTCGAGCTCTGATTTCTCGTATTTTATTCTGATGATCATTCCTACCTATGAAGGTTGGGCTCAACAAAATATTTTTGCATTCGGAAGAGAAAGTTGGTGACTGAAATTTCGTAAAAAGATCTCGCCGTGACGAAAAGCGTCTTTGCTGTACTGACTTCCATCCCAATTCGCGTATCATATCAGCCACACTGTCTCCCCTATTACGTGATAGTACAAAACGAGCTGCCATTTTTTGCACCCTTTCGATGTCCTCCGTCAATCCCACCTGGTAAGGACCCCACACGGCGCAGCAATATTCTAACAGAGGACGAACGAGTGTAGTGTAAGCTGTCTCTTTAGTGGACTTGTTGGATCTTCTAAGTGTCCTGCCAATGAAACGCAACCTTTGGCTCGCCTTCCCCACAATATTATCTATGTGGTCTTTCCAACTTAAGTTGTTCGTAATTTTAACACCCAGGTACTTAGTTGAATTGACAGCCTTGAGAATTGTACTATTTATCGAGTAATCGAATTCCAACGGATTTCTGTTGGAACTCATGTGGATCACCTCACACTTTTCGTTATTTAGAGTCAACTGCCACCTGCCACACCATACAGCAATCTTTCCTAAATCGCTTTGCAACTGATACTGGTCTTCGGATGACCTTACTAGACGGTAAATTACAGCATCATCTGCGAACAACCTAAGAGAACTGCTCAGATTGTCACCCAGGTCATTTATATAGATTAGGAACAGCAGAGATCGCAGGACGCTTCCCTGGGGAACACCTGATATCACTTCAGTTTTACTCGATGATTTGCCGTCTATTACTACGAACTGCGACCTTCCTGACAGGAAATCACGAATCCAGTCGCACAACTGAGACGATACCCCATAGCTCCGCAGCTTGATTAGAAGTCGCTTGTGAGGAACGGTGTCAAAAGCTTTCCGGAAATCTATAAATACGGAATCAACTTGTGATCCCCTGTCGATAGCGGCCATTACTTCGTGCGAATAAAGAGCTAGCTGCGTTGCACAAGAGCGATGTTTTCTGAAGCTATGCTGATTACGTGTCAATAGATCGTTCCCTTCGAGGTGATTCATAATGTTTGAATACAGTACATGCTCCAAAACCCTACTGCAAACCGACATCAATGATATAGGGCTGTAGTGAAATGGATTACTCCTACTACCCTTCTTGAACACTGGTGCGACGTGCGCAATTTTCCAATCCGTAGGTACAGATCAATCGGTGAGCAAGAGGTTGTATATGAGTGCTAAGTAGGGAGCTATAGTATCAGCGTAATCTGAAAGGAACCTAATCGGTATACAATCTGGACCTGAAGACTTGCCCGTATCAAGCGATTTGAGTTGCTTCGCAACCCCTAAGGTATCTGCTTCTAAGAAACTCATGCTAGCAGATGTTCGTGTTTCAAATTCTGGAATATTCCATTCGTCTTCCCTGGTGAAGGAATTTCGGAAAACTGCGTTCAATAACTCCGCTTTAGGGGCACAGTCGTCGATAACAGTACCATCGGCACTGCGCAGCGAAGGTATTCACTGCGTCTTGCCGCTTGTGTACTTCACATACGACCAGAATTTCTTCGGATTTTCTACCAAATTTCGAGACAATGTTTCGTTGTGGAACCTATTAAAGGCATCTCGCATCGAAGTACGTGCCAAATTTCGCGCGTCTGTAAATTTTAGCCCGTCTTCGGGATTTCGCGTTCTTCTGAACTTCGCATGCTTTTTCCGTTGCCTCTGCAACAGCGTTCGGACCTTTTTTGTGTACCAGGGAGGATCCGTTCCATCTCTTACCAATTTATGAGGTATGAATATCTCAATTGCTGTTGCTACTATATCTTTGAATTTCAGGCACATCTCGTCTACATTCGCATAGTCAGTTCGGAAGGAATGGAAATTGTCTTTTAGGAAGGCTTCTAGTGACACTTTATCCGCTTTTTTAAATAAAATTATTTTGCTTTTGTTTCTGATGGATTTGGAAGAAATGGTATTGAGCCTTGCTACAACGACCTTGTGATCACTAATCCCTGTATCAGTCATGATGCTCTCTACCAGCTCTGGATTGTTTGTGGCTAAGAGGTCAAGTGTGTTTTCGCAACCATTTACAATTCGCGTGGGTTCGTGGACTAACTGCTCGAAATAATTTTCTGAGAAAGCATTTAGGACAATCTCGGAAGACGTTTTCTGCCTACCACCGGTTTTGAACAAGTATTTTTGCCAACATACCGAGGGTAGGTTGAAGTCCCCACCAACTATAACCGTATGAGTGGGGTGTTTATTTGTTACGAGACTCAAACATTCTCTGAACTGTTCCGCAACTGTATCATCGGAGTCTGGGGGTCGGTAGAAGGAGCCAATTATTAACTTAATTCGGCTGTTAGGTATAACCTCCACCCATACCAATTCGCACGGAGTATCTACTTCGACTTCACTACAAGATAAACCACTACTGACAGACACAAACACTCCACCACCAATTCTGCCTAATCTATCTTTCCTGAACACCGTCTGAGACTTCGTAAAAATTTCTGCAGAACTTATTTCAGGCTTTAGCCAGCTTTCTGTACCTATAACGATATCAGCTTCTGTGCTTTCTATTAGCGCTTGAAGCTCAGGGACTTTTCCAGCGCAACTACAACAATTTACAACTATAATTCCGACTGTTCCTTGATCCAAGCACGTCCTGTAATTGCCATGCACCCTTCGACATTGCAGCCCACCCCGTACTTTCCCGCGGCCTTCTAACCTTAAAAACCGCCCAGTCCACGCCACACAGCCTCCGCTACCCGTGTAGCCGCCAGCTGAGTGTAGTGAACTCCTGACCTATTCAGCGGAACCCGAAACCCCACCACCCTATGGTGCAAGTCAAAGAATCTGCAGCCAACACGGTCGCAAAACCGTCTGAGCCTCTGATTCAGACCCTCCACCCGGCTCTGCACCAAAGGTCCGCAGTCGGTTCTGTCAACGATGCTGCAGATGGTGAGCTCTGCCTTCATCTCGTAAGCAAGACCGGCAGCCTTCACCAAATCAGATAGCCGCTGGAATCCAGAGAGAATTTCCTCAGATCCAAAGCGACACACGTCATTAGTGCCGACATGTGCCACCACCTGCAGCTGGCTGCACCCTGTGCTCTTCATGGCATCCGGAAGGACCCTTTCCACATCAGGAATGACTCCTCCCGGAATGCACACGGAGTGCACACTGGATTTCTTCCCCTCCTTAGCCGTCGTATCCCTAAGGGGCCCCATTACGCGCCTAACATTGGAGCTCCCAACTACCAGTAACCCCACCCTCTGCGATTGCCCGGACCTTGAAGGCTGAGAATGATCCTCTGAAACACCGGGGAGCCTTTCTGATCAGCCTCCGGGGACGCCTTTCGCTGCCTGCCACGCCTTGGAACGACCTCCCAGTCAACCACAGGCGAGGGCTCAGCCCCACTGCGGGCAGCAACCGGGGCAACCACAGCGGCAGACCGATCTGGGGACAGACGGGACGAGGTTGACATCCCCGTGATACCCAAGTCCGGCTCCCCACAGTGGTGCCCATTGGCAACAGCCTCAAGCTACGCGACCGAAGTCAGCGCCGATTGCAGCTGTGAGCGAAGGGATGCCAAGTCAGCCCTCATCCGAACACAGCAATCGCAGTCCCTGTCCATTCTAATCGATGTTGAACAACAGTTACTGAAACACGAGTCTGTGCCTAGATAACGCAAGCGAAACACGCAAAGAATGTATCAACTAACCTGTACAAATGCCTAACGACTGCGCTACAATCTGCTGAATTTACGATTACAGTAACTAAAACTCGAAATTGCACCTCCTATACGAAACTCACACGCAATTTAAATAAGAATCTACCAAGTAAACACTAAAGATCGATGCTACAACTGTCAAATACTATAATACGCCCGAAATATATGAATTAAACAATGCAAGTACCCAAAAACACGCAAAGAAATTAATTAAACTATCTAACAAATAAGTAAGCTAGGGTTATACGACTTGCTGCTGCAGCTGCTTATCCAACGGCGGCAGGGAGCACAAACGTGTGTAATTATACTTCCATTCTTCAGCTAATGTTTCTACTTCAGCCAATACACTATTCTGTACGTCTGTACTTCTCGGACAGTGGAGCCCTGACTTCTCGTCTCCGCCATATTTTTAAGATTAACAAAAGAGGAGCCCTCTTACAACTTTTGATACAAATGGTCGTTCACCCCGTGTAAAGCACGTCAGAAAGTTGGCCCATTGCTTTACAAAGAGAAAATAATTCGTTCCCACAATGCAGATGTGTTGCTTCTGCAGAAATGCAGAGATCTCTATCAGTCACTGGCTTCTCCTGCAGAGCGTTCTCGGAAGGCGACCAGTCGGCATAAAATAATGCTTCTTTGGAATGTATTTTGCTGGATAGCAGAGTTTGTAAAACCTAAGATTCTGCACGAGAACATCACGCTATATTATATGACTTCCGTGAATGAAGGACTTGACCCCGTATTCACAGGCCACATTATGCGTAAATCTTCCAAACAATGCTTTGGTTGCCACTAGCGGACGCTTCGTCTCATCTGTCTTTCCACTCTGAAACCCAAGCTGAAACTATTAGGGAGGACCCACCGGCATCAAGACACCCCTCCGTATATGCCTTCCGACTCTACCTCATCATAGACCGAACCTGTTATTATTATTGTTATTACAGGATTAATCAGTACAAAGATTAATTAATAACAACATCTTGTTGTATTCCTGTTATCCTCCGCCAAGTCTCCTTATCCAGCGCATCTTCCTTGTCGATGCTACGATGTTCCATTGCTGCACTTATGTGGTCTGTCCAAGAACGTAGTGGTGTTCCGCGCTTACGTCTGCCAGGTGGTTTCCATTCATAAACCTTCTTTGGCCACCGATAATCTGGGGCATTCTCATCATATGTCCGTACCATTTTAACGATTGTCTTTCAATTCTATCACTGTATCATTTGCATTCACTCTAACTCTTACTTCATCATTAGTTTTTCTTTCGATTCTTGATATTCTGCAACTCCTGCGCAAATAATCCATTTCGACAGGTATTATGCTTTTGAGATCTGCATTTAATATCCATAATTCTGATCCATAACATAGCACTGATTCAACCATTATATTACCTACTCTTTTCTTATTGCTCTTGGAAATATTCTCATCCCACCAAAAAGAATTCGTACACCCAACACTTTTCTGCTTTGCTGTATTCTGTATTTTACTTCTGTATGGCCCAACCATTTTTATCAATATTTCCCCCGAAATATTTAAATTTTTCTACCTGTCTCATATCTGCTTTGTCATTGATGTGTACTTCAAATTTAGCATCACTTTTCACAACCACATAGTCTGTTTTTGTTAGACTCATCTCTTGTCCCCATCTGTTGTATTCCTGGTGTAATCGCCGTATCATGAACTCAAGGTCACTATCATCTTGTGCTATAATAGCTTGATCGTCAGCAAAACTTAATGAAAATGTCTGTAACCCGTTGACAGTGATTCCCATTCCTCTACAGCTGTTCTTCAAATTTCGGAGAGCCACTTCTGCATATAAACTGAACAAGATGGATGACTGCAGCCTTGACGCAAACCTTTAGTGACGTTAATAGTTTCTGATAACTTCTAACATTCTGCGTGGTGTCTGTTTGTTCTAAGTCGTGTCTGTTCTAATTCTTCATATTAGAAAAACGGCTTGTTTGTTTTATTTTTAAAAAGCATTCCTTTGGTCCAAAGGGGCCATTACTTAAATGTGTATACCATATGTACTTATTCATTAGTTCATCTGGGATATAAATTAACCATTCACTCGTTGCAACATTTCGTCTAAAAAATAAAACATTGTTTTTTAAGAGATAGTGCTGTCGAATGTCTGGAAAATCATTACTTCTGCACTTGTGTTTGATTCCTAGTATTTCGGGATCCTTGTCCTGTTCTTTGCTTATGTTTTTCAATGCTGTCGTAATGTAGTTTTCGAAAGGTACTTGTTTCATGTAGTACATTGTAAACTGGTCTTCTGCTGCTACCAAACTTATGTTTTTGGATGCACCCTGTGGACACCGCGATAAAGCAATTGCTAATACATTCGCTGGTGCTGGTATGTGTGTAATAGTCAAGTCAAATTCTTGTAGTATTAACATCCATCTGTCTAACCTCCCATGAGTTAGTTTGGCGGATAACAGAAATTCTAATGCTTTGTGGTCAGTGTATACTTTTGTTTTTCTTCCGAACAGGAAGTTTCAAAAACGTTGGAAGCCCCATACAATGGCCAATGCTTCCAGCTCCGTGAATAGTTTTTCTTGCTTTTTGGGAGTACACGACTGGCAAATGCAGTTGTTCTATATGATCTTAGCCTTGCCTGTTCGTATTCTTGGAATAAAACAACTCCTAAACCTGTTTTAGTGCTATCAGTGGCCATACAAAAATTTTGTGTTAGATCAGGATGTGCTAAAATCGGTGCTGTTATTAGTGCGTTTTTCGCTTTTAAAAATTCTTTATTGGCTTGTTGATCCCATACCCATGGCGTGTTTTTTCCAGTCATTGCACACAGGCGTGGTGTTGCGAGAGAGTCGATCCACATAAATTTTTTATAGAATCCGGTGAGCCCTAGAAATCCTCTGAGAGTTTTCTTATTATATGGAGTACAGAATTCTTTGATTGCCGTTAGTTTTTCTGGGTCAGGCATTACCACATTCTCTGAAAGTATGTGTCCTAGAAATTTGACGTCTCGCCTTCCAAATTTGGATTTTGTTATATTTACTGTGACCCCATGCTCTTTCATAATCTGTAAAAACTGATTTAATGTGTCGTTGTGATGTTCCCAAGAGGGTTCTGCTATAATCACATCATCAACATAACAAGTAATTTACTGTAAAATTTCAGGACTGAGTACAGTATTAAATCACCTGATAAACACTGCTGATAATATGTTTAAACCAAATGGCAATCGTTTAAATTGGTAACACCTACCTAATACGATAATTGCTGTAAATTTTCTACATTCTGGGGCCAATTCTATTTTCCAGACTCTACTCCGTAAATCAATTGATGAAAATGTCCTAGCACCGTGGAAGTTTTGTATCAATTCCTCTAATTTTTCTGGGCGATCTGTCTCAGTGATTATGACTGTGTTGATCTGTCTGGAATCAAGCACTAACCTGATGCTCCCATCTCGTTTTTGTACAATATGGAGTGGACTGTTATATGTGGAGGCAGCTGGTTCAATAATATCATCATCTAACACTTTAGATATCTCCTGGAATACTTTATTCCTATAGCTTAATGGTATTGTATAGGGTGGTACTCGAAATGGTTTGTGCTGTTTTACTTCAAACTTGTACTGAAAGTGTTTAATACTGACAGTCTTAGGTGAAAATATCTCTGCTTTATCTCGTAAAATACCCTCTAATTCTCTTTTACTGTGTTCCGAAATACCTTGAACTTCTTGCAATTTTTCGTCGATTTCTTTATGGACTTCTAACATGAGTTGAGGCGGTTCCCCCTTTTGTGCATACCATTGTAATTCTTCATCCTCTTTATCTCACATCATTCTTAATTGTTTGTTTATAACTGGTATTTCTTCTAATTTTAGCTTTTGATCAAAGAGAAGTGTTACATTCCCGAGATTATGCTACCTTTCCCCATATGTATTATCGCTCGTCTCTCATTTAAAAAATCTGCACCTATAATCAAATCTACAGTTAGTTTAGGTACAATCAAGAAGTTGGCTTCGATCTTTTGACCTTGGCACGAAAGAGTTAACCTTGTTGTCTCGTAACTTCCGTAGCATTGTTTCTAATAGGACCCCTTACTTTAATCTCACTTGTTTTCAGAACTGGCAATTCCTCATTGGCATTACACTGCATGAATAAATTTTCTGAGATCGCGGTCAGTTCACTTCCGCTATCAATTACAATATTAACTGGGATATGCTTTACCATGGCCTTCACAATTGGTTGAATTTGAGAGGGTTGGTTCTGTTCTTCTTCTTCTTGCATCAATGAATCCTCCACTCAATCATACATGAGTCTTTTCAGTAATTTCCCTTGTGAATCCAAACTTTCTGTCGGATAAGCTTCGACTACTGCTTCTCTCTCTTTTATTTCCTCTTCTCTATTTCTTCTTTCATTCACGCTTTCTTCAATATCCGCTACTTTTTCCTCATCTTCGTCTATCTTCTCCTTCTTCATCGCTACTTCCACATAATCGCATTTAAATGCACTAATTATCGCTTCATAACTTCCTTCATTATATACGTTGGGTTGTGTGCCCACTCGTAACTTATTTTCAACTTCGCCGACTGCGCATTATCCTCATTGAATTCGCTTTCCCTGGTTTCCATCTCAAATAGCTCTGCAATACTCATTACGAGGTGCATTCAAGTTCTAAGGCCTCCGATTTCTTTTCTAGTTAACTACTCACCCGAAATCGATGAAACTGGCGTTACTTCTCGACGTAATCGCCCTGCAGACGTACACATTTTTCACAACGCTGACGCCATGATTCCATGGCAGCGGCGAAGGCTTCTTTAGGAGTCTGTTTTGACCACTGGAAAATCGCTGAGGCAATAGCAGCACGGCTGGTGAATGTGCGGCCACGGAGAGTGTCTTTCATTGTTGGAAAAAGCCAAAAGTCACTAGGAGCCAGGTCAGGTGAGTAGGGAGCATTAGGAATCGCTTCAAAGTTGTTATCACGAAGAAACTGTGGCGTAACGTTAGCTCGATGTGCGGCTGCGTTGTCTTGGTGAAACAGCACAAGCACAGCCCTTCTCGGACGTTTTTGTAGCAATGCAGCAAGGAATTTGTTCTTCAAAACATTTTCTTAGGATGCACCTGTTACCGTAGTGCCTTTTGGAACGCAATGGGTAAGGATTTCGCCCTCGCTGTCCCAGAACATGGACACCATCATTTTTTTCAGCACTGGCGGTTGCCCGAAATTTTTTTGGTGGCGGTGAATCTGTGTGCTTCCATTGAGCTGACTGGCGCTTTGTTTTTGGATTGAAAAATGGCATCCACGTCTCATCCATTGTCACAACTGACGAAAAGAAAGTCCCATTCATGCTGTCGTTTCGCGTCAACATTGCTTGGCAACATGCCACACGGGCAGCCATGTAGTCGTCCGTCAGCATTCGTGGCACCTACCTGGATAACACTTTTCGAATTTTCAGGTCCTCATGCAGGATTGTGTGCACAGAACCCACAGAAATGCCAACTCTGGAGGCGATCTGTTCAACAGTCATTCGGCGATACCCCAAAACACCTCTCTCCACTTTCTCGATCATGTCGTCAGACCGGCTTGTGCGAGCCCGAGGTTGTTTCGATTTGTTGTCACACGATGTTCTGCCTTCATTAAACTGTCGCACCCACGAACGCACTTTCGACACATCCATAGCTCTATCACCACATGTCTCCTTCAACTGTCGATGAATTTCGATTGGTTTCACACCACGCAAATTCAGAAAGCGAATGATTGCACACTGTTCAAGTAAGGAAAACTTCGCCATGTTAAGTATTTAAAACAGTTCTCATTCTCGCCACTGGCGGTAAAATTCCATCTGCCATATGGTGCTGCCATCTCTGGGGCGTATTGACAATGAACGGGGTCTCATTTTAAAATAATGCTCATCTTTCTATCTCTTTCCAGTCCAGAGAAAAAAAATCGGAGGCCTTAGAACTCGAATGCACCTCGTACTTCGTCCTTTCCTCCTACATTCGTTGTGCATGCCTCTGGTAATTCATCTTCCTCGTCAGTATTCTCTCAATTAATTTCGTCCCAACACGATATTGTTCTTTTAATATCTTCGTTTTCATCTGGTCCCTATGGTTTTGTTTCTTCCTCCTTCTCTTCTCGTGATAAGGCCTTTATTTCTCTGTTCAAGGTGCTGCAATTGTACTGGGTCGGTGCGTCATTCCCTTTGGCATGGGCGCTTAGCTGTCAATTCGACCGTTTATCGGGGTTTGGTGGTCTTACCTCCACCTCTTCTATCTGTATTCTCTTTTCTTGCTCCGCTTGTTGATATTGGTTTCTTTGTTGATAATTTGTCGGCCTATTGGTTCTCAAATACCCGTTTCGGTGTCATTGTTCCCTCTGTAATAGTTGTTGCCGTTCCTGGGTGAATTATAGTTACTGCCATATTCTCTTCTAAATTGATAACCGTTTTTTGTTGGAATCTGTGGTCGTTTCTTGGTGCGAAGTTATCACGTGGTTTTTAATTATTGTTTCTTCGTACTGTGTCTTGTGGATTCCACTGCTTTTTGCTTTCGTTTTCACGTGCGCTTCGTCTTTTTCTTGCGTCATCTTCCGAAAATATGAACTCTAGTTCCCTTAGAATACCTTTAAATGCTTCAACGTCATTGCCTCCACGACCTACTAATGATTGCTGGTATTTCAATGGTAACTTCATCGCGCATAATTTAATCAACTCTCCGTCACTGTATGGTACATCTAAGCAATTTCTTTGCCATTACTTCGAAAAATTTCACGGGACTCTTCTCTCCTGAATTTTCAAAATATGGATTCTGTAATAATTCGTACTTTACTCTGTTCTGTGCTTCGCTGGACCAATGTCGTGAGAGAAACTTCTCTCAGAAATCTTCGTACGATTGGCATGTCACTGCAACATTCTGCAGGGTTTCTGCGACTTTTCCTGACTGGTGTGCACATATAAAGTCTAATTTGAGTGCTAATGTCCAGTGTTCTGGTAATCCTACTCGGAATTGATCAATAAAAGTTCGTGGATGTAATGAGTTTCCTTCTCGAATGTGTTGAAATTTTCTGACTTCCAGTTTCTGACTTCTGAGTTCCATATGAAATTCGCGATTCTTCGTCACTTTTGTTTCTGATCACTTCTACCGTCGTTCTTTCCGGTTGTGGTAGATCCATTGGATATTGTCCACTGTAACTTTCGCCTACCCTTGCGTAGTATCGTTGGAGTGGTACGCAATAATTTTCTTCCATCGGTTGTGAACGTGTAGCTGAATGCATTGCACTGTACTCTTCGCAACCTGGCTTTCCATTGTCACGTATTGGTTCGGTATCTTGTCTGGCTAACCTCGCCGCTTCATTGCACTATCCTGACTGTCTTGAAACATACATTTGTGGATCCGCATGCGTTTGTGGTGCCGTTTGATCATCAAGAATTTCGAAATGTGTTTGTTGCTGTGCAGGCTGTCTGATTTCACGTATGTTACTTTCTGCCTTTGATTGGAATCGCAAATGCGTAGTATCTTCGTTAATTGCTTGTTTTTCCAGTGCTATTACAGATACGGATGTGGTTGCAGACTCAGTGCTTGATCGATCTTGTTCAATACGCTCTTCAATGGTTTGCAACAACTCTACTCGCAATTTCTGAAATTGTTGCTTCGTTTACGCTTCTATTTTGACTATGCGGTTATCATATCTTTTCAGCGCTGCTTTTGTGATACGTTTGTGTAACACACGGTTTTCAATTATTTCACGCGCTGTACCTGCTGCTATTCTAGTAATTATGTTTATATGTTTCTCTAGTTTCTTGACTTCTCCCTGGGTGTTGTTACGTAAAGTTTTGATCTCGTCCTGAGTGTCATTATGCAATGTTTGTACGTCCGCTTGTACCTTGTCAGTGTCTGTTCTCAATTGATTGTGACCTGTTACTAAGTTTCCTATCACTTCTCGACATTCTTTTGTTTCCTCTTCAATATGACTTAGGTGTAACTGAATTTTTTTTGTTTTATTCTTTAATCTCACGCATTTGCCTTGTGGTTTCGGCATTCTGAATTTGAATTTGGTTCGCTATTTCTTTATTTTGCCTTGTCATGGTTTCCATAATTTGTTATAATAATTCTGCCAGATTGGTAGGTCCTATTGCGTTTTCTTCCGACGTCCTAGGCTCTGTGTTTTCGTCGAAGTGTTGCTTCGCAACCGATTGCATTGAACTGTGCGGTGACGCGTTTCTGCTCGCATCCCTTGTACTCTGTGCTCTGTACTCTTGTACTATGGGTTCTACGTATTCAAGACGCAAGTTAGAATCCTCATCGACTGTCACTCTACTTTCCTGCTCCTCTGTCGTATGCTCACCTACGTTTTCTATGCCGTGAACTACATTATCCTCGTTATGGTGCGTTATCTGTCCTATTACTCGCTATAGTGCATCGTCTGTTGTACTGTCCTCTATTCTCTGTCCATCTTCAAGCTGGGTCTCTATCTCAATTCGGTCAAGGTCTCGATCTGCAATTGCTAATCTTTCCGAATCACTTATTTTCTGTTTTAAAAGCAATTCACGCGCCCTGCTTCGCGTCAACTTGCGCTTATACGATCTCATGCGTTTCATAAACTTTTTGTTCACACGACTTGACACTTATTATATCAAAGACTGACAATCCATTCACTTACTTGTTGGGTCAGAACCAACTTGTCAACGATGTATCCGCCACCTGTGCGCACTTTATTCTAACAATATTAAAATTCATAACTTAATTATGCTATTGTCTCTGCTGGAATGTCCCACTTTCTATTGAATACTTTCGTACTATCTATCGCTGCAGCTACTGTTTTCAACTATTTATGCCTTTCAAAAAAAATTATTACTAACAATTTTTAACAGGATATTTTTCTCAACTTGTTGGGCATGTGGTCGACCTTCAATCATGATATTTTACCATCCTGGCAGGGTCGCCATTCTCTAACATTCTGCGTGGTGTCTGTTTGTTCTAAGTCGTGTCTCCACTTTCGCGCAACGACGCTCTGAGCCTGTTTTTTTAGGGAATTGACTAGTTTGAACCTGGGACCTGTTGCTGGTAAGGAGACGCCAGACCACACATGACATGTAGAGTTCAGAAGAATTCAGTGAGACTAGCGATGATATAACCAAATCCTTAATGTTTTAGGCGTCAGCTCCACTACACTCCCTGTAAAAGAATCTTAATACTAACTAAATTTAGTGGAAGGGGTTCGAGGTTTTCCTATTTTTAGTTAGCTGGTAAAATAACGTCGAAAAAGCAGTTAAGTTTACCATTGGAAATTTTATTCTACTCACAAAACATTGTTTATAAATTGCACTGTTGATAAAAGGAAATGTTTTAATACAGGACGATGAAAACCAACTGCGTTCAACAAGAATATGAACGAATATTCCCTCAATGGGTTTCCAAGCTCTACAATGGATCGAAGGATGACCTATGCCATATCACATCTATAATCTAGGTTTAAATTAAGTTTCACAAAATAGAAAACTATCAAAATAGTCTACAGTGACCCTCAATTATCTTTAATTACTTATCTAACTTGTCGTAAATTACAGTGGCTGATGTGGCTTATCAATAATTATATAACAGAAAAGACATCGCGTTTCAGATTTTTACTTCAAGTAGCAAATGTGAACACCATGAGATTTAATTGACGATCGACACTAGTATTACGTAAAAAGGGTGTGTAACAGATGAGACTTCTGCAGTTCTGAGTGAATCTTTATGAGCTGTTATGCAGCATCGCGTGTGTTCATTACCTTGTCGATGGTTAGGCAGCGTCAGGGGGCGGCGGGCAGCACAGCTCCACACACCTCGCCGTCTCGGAAGCAACTCTCTCCTAACTTCTCCTTACTACAATTTACCGAAGTTGGTTTAAAGAAAACTATTTGGCTGTGTTTTCATCTGACCAATCAGGGTCTCAATGTTAACCTTAAGCTGCACCTACAAAAAATCTGTCTATCCACGTTATACTTTTCGTGGTGGGGCAATGTTTTTAATGTTTGCAACATAACAGAGATGCGAAAAAGTGTCACGCTAAAACTAGCAGCTGGTGTGGCCCTTTTAGTGTTATTGTAAGATCTATACCGTTCTTCTAGAGGGCTCTATCTTTTAATATGGGCTGGGGGGTGGTCATGGCTGTTGGCTGGCGTCGTTGGTGCCCGTCCCTTATCGTAGAGCCTTCTAGCTTAACACGGTTCTGCTCTCGGGTTCTGTACTCGTTTCTCCCCTCGGAACTGCGTCTGTTTCACAGTGGGAAGGTATGATATGAATTTAGGCATTCTTGTGTTAGTCTGTGGTATTCCATTTGCTCACTCGTTAATAGTATTACTTTCGTTAATTTAATGTCACGATTTATTCGGAGGTATGTGGCATACTGCTGGATTTGTTTATGATGTCAGGGTTTTCATGGAAGGTGTTGGATCTGCCTGTCACCTTACAAACTTTGAACCTCGTTTAATCTGTACCACATTATCTCTGCACATTTTAGTAATTATATGTAAGAGGTGATCATCCATACCTATATCTTTCATAGCTTCCCAAAGCTTAAATCTAGGGACTGTATCATAAGCTTTTGCTAAATCTACTAAGGTAATGTGTAGCTCCTTCTCTACTGCTATAAATTTCTTCATTAGTTGTTGAAAAATAAACAAGTTATCTGTACATGATCTGTTCTGCATAAACGCGCTCTGGTCTTCCCCAATATGGTGGCCAAAATTTTGTCTAATTTTTTTCAAGCATTATCTTGCCAAATAAGCGGCTCATTGTACAGTTGACATTAATGCCTCTATAGCCATTTGTGTCTTTTCTATTCCCTGTCTTAAAAATGGAAACTATATACAGCTTTTTTTCCATTCTGAGGGCAGGTTATTCTTTTCTTCAGATACCTTCCTCCAGCCTTCAATATTTCAACAGGAATGTCTCCTGGACCAGATGATCAGCCATTATTCATTTTAATTCATGCACAGTTCACTTCCTCTATTGTAATGTTTATGTTTCGATCAGTTACTTCCATCTTCTCTTCATTCCCTTGCGTGTAAGATGGCCTATCCTCAGTTACAAGGTCTTCATAATGCTTTTTCCATTCCTTTAAGGGGACTAGGTTGTCTACTGCTTTGTTTACTTGTGTTTTCTTTATACTGGTAATTGTCGTCCACATAGCTGTTGTTTCAGATTCGCCTATTAGACTCTCAGTTTCAATTCATTTCTGTTCTCACATCTTGTTCTTTTCTAATTTAATTCTGTTTCTTAATTCGTAATTTCTTGTCTGGTAGTTTTGCCTGTTGTGTAGTGATTTAGTTGATAACCAACTTTTTGTAGAATTTTTCTTTTCCCTAATGAACGTCTTCAGGTCATCAGATATCCATAGAGGATCCCGTTTACCTAGACTCTTACTCTCAATCCCTAGTACCTCTAGAGAAATTTTTGTAAGTGTTTTTCAATATTTTCATATTCTACTTCAACATTGTCGTCTTCTGGAATCGCTTTTACTTCATTTTCTAGTCTACGTTGAAATAAATCCTTGATGCTGAACTGCTCGAGGTGAAACAGCTTATACCTTGCCTGCTCTAATTTCTCATGATTGCTGTGGTCAGCCACTTGGCCAGTTGATGATGGTTTTCCCCTAAATTGATATGTAAAACTAAGTAGTGATCAGACCCACAGGTGGCTCCTCACATGACTAAACAGTCTTGAACTATCTTTTTGGCCATTGCTTGGTAATGATGTAATCAGTTATTGATTTCTGCTGTAATGATGGTCTCTCCCATATATAACTATGGATAACTTTATGTGACTAGTGTGGGTTCAGAATTTTCAAGTCATATTGGTTTCAGAATTCCACAAGATTTTCTGCAGAGCGATTAATGACATTTTCTCCATATCTTCCTACTACTGCATCATTTATTTGTGAGCCAACCCTCGCATTAAAATTTCCTGCTAGTATTACTTCCTGGTGCTTTTCGACTGGTTGAGTACATGGTCTAATTTCTGGTAGAAATGGTCTTTGGTTTACTGTGCCGCACCGTCGGTTGGTGCATACACGCCTATTGTAACTGTTTCATTGCCATATAATTTGATGGTAATAGTGACAATTCTTTCGCGTAAAAATGCATAGTCCTTGATGTAAGTGCTCAGAGCTTTGTTAATTAGAATGGAAACTCTGGTTTATGTATATCCAGACCAAAAATGGATGACATTTCCTAATTTCTCATTCCCTTGTCCCTTCTTTTTCGTTTCTGACAGAATACTTATGTCCACCTACAGTCGATTAATTTCATTATCTATTTCGGTGTGTTTATTTGTCGGGCTTTGAACGTTCCATGTACCAATTGTCAATGTTCTTTTCCTTGACAATAATTTTCGTAAAGAGTTTCTATCGGATTTCCGAGGCTCCGCTTTAGATTCTTGAGCTTGTAGGAGTTTTTTGTGGATAATAGGGTGTTGGCCCATTGATCCCACCCCCAACCCAGAGGACCAGGATTTCATATCAGGGTTTACTCCCCTAGGAGCTTTGGCTTCACCTCGCCTATAGAGACCTCCCCCTTCTCTAGGTGGGACACATTTCGTCTGTCTCCTCATTTTAGGCCTGTCCTGCCAGTAGCTACGTCACCGAAGACATAGCCCTCCGCTGGAGCACGCAAACCCTCCAGCCCGGTACTGAAGGTACCTTCCATTAGGCAGTGTCCCTTGGGAGGGATGGACCGAACCTAACTACAGAAAATAACACACACAAAGCAGCCACTAGTAAAGAGAAAGAGTTAATGTAACAGGAGGCAGCTTAATTTTGGCAGTCACTGACATTACTTGTTACAAGCGTTAAATATTGTATTAATAGCCAGGAACCGAATTCATATAGTAATCGCATTAACTTAATTGCGTATGAGGCATGAGGCATGATAGTCCAACAAGGGACTGACGCGGGCACACCAAGAATAAAGCAGCGTTTCAGTGAAATACAACACTCAGCACTGAAAGCACATATATTACGAACGCCAACATAGAACCAGAAGAGAATTCATCTCCTGAGCGAAGACAGCATCAGCTAGTTATAGAAATAACGAATATTCGAGAATATACAAACATTACAAGCATAAGAAATTTCGAGTATTTTCCAGAAATTATAAGTATTATCTGGTACAACTTGGGAGTGGTTAAGTTTGAGCTTGGGGTGTCTTAGCAGTTGAAATACAGTTAACTGTGATGAACATTACAATATCTGCCCATATTGCAACCACGATGTTTTTCTTTAATCAGTAATTTTTTCTTGTCAGTAACTTGTCTTCCCCTGATGCTTTCAGAACTGGAGATAGCCTGCTAGTAACAAGCGTGCTTACAGAACTCTCTGTTGTGGCTCACATAAATATGGGTTATGCCATACAATCCGTTATGAAACTCATATCATGCGAAGAAAAAGCTGCATTTGCGTAACCATAGGTAAAACTAAGGAAGTCGTAAGTGGGAACGCATAAAGTGACCATATAAAATTCATGATCACTACACTAGATTGAAAGCAATTGAGAGAATGGAACCTTTTGTTAGGCAGCGTTCCTGAGAAATTTGACAGCATTGCTGATATATCGGCCGTTGCTAAAATGGGATGTGTCACGACAGAAAGTCTTTTCACCGTAAAAACTTCCTAAGCGTTTCCATCATTGTTATTTACAGCAAAGTGTAATAGCTCGCAAGGTAACCACTGAGAGCTCATGTTTCATAGCTGCACGCTATATTCGGGAAAGATTTGAGTGAGATATGAGCGTACTGTCCACAGTGTGTAACGTACGACAGCAGCTAAATGTTCTGTTTCCGTTACGAGACATTTATAATGCTGGGCATTAAAAATTCCTTATTCGTAATGTGGGGAATCTTCCTGGAAACCTTGTCAGCAAAAGCCGTTTACCGTCTTTTTCGACAACGTTTGCTGGTTTGCCAATGATCGTTTCGAACTCATAGTTTCATCATAAGGGCTATAGTTTTTATGTAA
Source organism: Schistocerca gregaria (assembly GCF_023897955.1). Taxonomy (NCBI): domain Eukaryota; kingdom Metazoa; phylum Arthropoda; class Insecta; order Orthoptera; family Acrididae; genus Schistocerca; species Schistocerca gregaria. The sequence goes on from NC_064920.1 coordinate 119,304,849, forward strand.
GGGTCTTCATTGCGATTTCAACGCGTCAGAAAAGCTTACCATTGGAGCTATGATGGATTCTTAGCTGCAATTTGCGATTCTCGGTTGATATATGTAAAGAATTACCAGAGAATTTATGTAGCTTTCTCTAAAGAGGAGTAGACCTGTAAATCTTGTTAATTTCCCATGGGTATCTCATCACGATGAAGTAATTCTCACGCCGTGTTTACAATTTTATATGAACACAAATTCCTCACTGGTGTCACTATAAGTTACATAGAACATGGCAAAGGCAACAGGTATTTTAGTACTGCAGCTTTGTGCTACATTATCTCATCTCTGCTCCACCTGAAATTCTTCATAACCTGTCGTAGATATTATTGTCAGTAGACAAGCAGAACCAGGAGTGTGCTTCGGTCAGGAGAGCCCATATTGACTTCGAACGTACATCGGTCATCAGATGCCAGCCAGCATATCCATTAAGGACGTTTCAACCCTTCAAAAGCTGCCCATGTTGACTACTGTTGCTGTGACTCTGAAGTTGAAACGCGAAGGAATAACCACAGATAAACTACGACCAGCAGATCTCATATACCGACGGACAGAGAACACTGGCAAAGCTGGATGTAAAAGATCGTATGAAATCAGCGGAAGGAATCATCTACATCTATGTCATACTCAGAAAGCCACCTATGGTGTGTGGCGGATGGTACTTTTCGGTACCACTATCTGATCCGCCACAACCCTGTTCCAGTCGCGAATAGTGCATGAGAAGAATGATTGTCGGTAAACCTCTGTATTGGCTGTAATTTCTCAAATTTTCTCCTCTTGGTCAATAAGCGAGATGTATGTGGGGGGAAGAAGTTCGACTACTGATAAGTGCTCTGCCGAAATTTCAATAGCATATCTTTCCGTGATCCACAACGCCTTTCTTGTAACGTCTGCCAGTGGGGTTTGTTTAGCATCTCCTTAACGCTCTTGGCTCTGAGCACTATGCGATTTAACTTCTGAGGTCATCCGTCTCCTAGAACTTAGAACTAATTAAACCTAACCAACCTAAGGACATAACACACATCTGTGCCCGAGGCAGGATTCGAACCTGCGAACGGAGCGGTCGCTCGGCTCCAGATTGTAGCGCCTTGAACCGCAGGGCCACTCCGGCCGCAGTTAAACGCTCTCTCGCCAGCCAAACGATTCGGTGACGAAACGCGCCGCTCTTCGTTGGATCTTCTCTATCTCCTCTGTCAGTCCTGCCTGGTAGGGATCCCAGACTGATGAACAGTACTTAAGAATCGGGTGAACAAACGCCTTATTAGCCACTTCTTTCATGGACAAGTTACATTTCTTGAACATTATTCAGTGTGGTGTCTGCTTTGCCCACAATCTGTTTTATGTGGTCATTGCACTTAAGGTTGCTGGGGATAGTTACGCCTGAGTATTTTACGGCAGACACTGTCTCCAGCTGTTTGCCATCAATAGTGTTGCTGTAAAGTAGTGGGTTTCTTTTCCTATGTATGCTTAAGACGTTACATTTATTTACGTTCAGGGTCTACTGCAAGAGCGTGCACTGATCATCAATTCTCTGCAGGTCGTTCTGCAAATTCTTAGTACCTTCTGGCTCTGCTGCTTTGGAATAGACAACTGCATCATCTGCGAGCATCCGACGCTTTCTACTAGATCACTTACGTATATTGTAAACAGCAACGTTCCCGTCACACTTCCTTGTGGCACTCCGGATATTAACTTTACATCTGTTGATTTAGTTATGTCAAGAGCGACCTGTTCAGTTCTGTCAGCAAGAAAGTCATGAAACCAATCGCAAGTCTGCTCCGATACTCCGTAATCTCGTGCTTTCTCATTAAAAGGCAGTGCGGGACGGTGTGGAATGCCTTACTGAAATGAAGGAACACAGATCCAGCCTGAGTGCCGTTGTCCACTACACTGTGGATCTCATGGAACAACAAAGCGAAATGGATTTCGCAAGATCTCCGTTTGCTGAATCCATGTTGTTTTTTTATAGAGGAGATCTTTATTTTCCAAGAAGGTCATAATTCTTGAGCATAAAACATGTTCCACAATTGTAAAACAGACTGACGTCAACGATATAGGTCTGTAATTATGTGGATCTGCCTTGCGGTCTTCCTTAAAAACGGCAATGTCCTGCTCTTTTTTTTCTAGTCGTTAGGTACCTTTCGTTGTTCAACCGATCTACGATAAATGACTCCTAGACGGAGGGCCCGTTCTTTTGCATAATCTTTGTAAGATGTTATAGGTATCTCATCTGGCCCTGATGCCTTTCCACTACGAAGCGATTGTAGTTGCTTTTCAATTCCGCGATCCGTTATCTCAATATCTGTCATTTCGACGTTCGTACGACGATTGAAATGAAGGACAGTGTTACGATCTTTCGCGGTTAAACAACTTCGGTAGACCGACTTCAGTATTTCAGCCTTCTCTCTGTTATCTTCCGTTTCGGTACCAGTGTGGTCGGTGTAGGAATGAATAGATGATTTTGACCCACTTACTGATTACAACCAAAATGTCTTACGGTTTTTATTCAGGTCAGTTGACAACATCTTACTTTCAAAATCCTTAAACGCTTCTCTCATTGCTCTCCTCATTTTTGCTTCACTCTTGAGTTCCGAAGCGCTGCCAACACCTCAGCTAGTACAATGTCTGTGTACATACGGGTTGCAACTGTCGAACAGCTCGTTACAAGCCCCACATTTCTGTAATCACTGCTAAGTGACGCTTGAGGTCGTGTAAAGAGTGTGGCTGGAAGCGAGTGATCTGGAGTGATTCATCACGCCATACCATGTGGCAATCCAACTGAAGGGCTTGCATATGACGAATTTCTGGAGAACGTCACCTAGCATCATGTGTAGCGACAACAGTGAAGTACACAGAAGATAACAATACTGAGACCTGGCGGTCAAGGGACTGCAGGATTCGGTTACGATTGTGGACGTGGCCGTAATCAGTTACTAGTGGTTGTCTTTTACAGTTACAAATTGATTTTCAGTCAGTAATTCCAGACTCAACAATAAATAAAAAATACCACACGTTATTAATGAAGGAATAAACAACACTGTAAACAATAGCTATTTCAATGAGTTACAATTTAGCAAATTACAGTTAAATACAGATACAACGGATAATGTTTTAAAAGCAAGCCACTCTGATCTGGGCAGAAGGTCTTACACGCCAGGAATGGCAATAAATCAAGAATTGCTTAAAATTCGCTGCAACTTACAAATTACAGCTATTGAAATAGTAAAGGCAAATGGCCACAAACACAGCAGACAGCACCAGACGCCAGGAATGACAGTAAATAAGGTTCTAAGAGCTTACTGCGTAAATTCCAGTACGAGCTTAGAATTTTGAGGCAAGCGACCACAGTCACAGCTGAAGGCCTTACACGCCAAGAACGGCAATAGATTAAAAAATTTGGAAACCTGTCTAAAACAGCAAATACAATAGCAAAAGTTAATTAAAAAAAAAAACAAGCAATTGATCCAGACGGTGCTCCAGGAATCGACCTCTGAGAAGGTCCGGCAACAAACACTTTCGCGAGCGATGAGATAGGCAGCCAAGAGTTGCATTCACTTCACAAGATGGTAACTCAGACTAGTGGCACTCTAACGAATGACTAATGATAATCTTGCTGAGGCCACCTGACGTCCGATAAGCCAAATGCAAGGATGGAACAATACGGCAAATCCGGTCAGCACTACGTCCCCAGAATACTGTGATTAGAGCGCTCAGAACGAGAAAGAAACCAATGCCAGATTTCCGTCCGATTCCCCAAACCCGAAAATCTGAACAAACAAGTCACAGTACATAACACCAGACAAACGAACAGTAACTAAAACCCCACTCGATTTGCGCGCGAGGCAAAACCGGAATGTAACCAACCAGAATCAGCAACGACACGTCATTGCGGAAACAATCGCAAAACGAGCCAGAACCGAGTATCAAATAAATGACATCAAATTCATTAGGCACACAAACGCACGCTGAACTCATTGTTATAACTCTAATGAGGGTTGGCAGAATGAAACAAATCTCTTCACTGCTTTATTAATTCACAGCTGAGTAACCACACCGTCTAATCACTGCGCCAGGTAGTGTTAACACAGTAGAGTCTTCAAGTACTAAGTGGTATGCAGATCAACCAAACTGCACATGACGGCGCGATGATAATCTGTCACATCACATACGGGGCCCACACGGGAGACTGACTCCGCTCTACTTGGATTTGAATGCACTCATCTTAAAGCTTGCAGGATCCGGCTTACAACTAGGTCGTGCAACCTCGTGACCACAGCCGTTCCATCCGGCAGTCCATGTGTGCTGCCAGCGGTCCCAGTGTGTTCGCGCACTGCACGGACCTGGCTCCTCCCGAGTCCCCAACCTAACTGTCCCACTCACACACCTGCAGAAACGACGTCGCCCCAAAGATAGGGCAACAGTCACTCCACATCGATAACCGCCTCTTCTGCCACTAGCGGACAGGCAACGCCTGCGAAACCGAGTGACGCCAATCAAGACGAGAAGAAGACAAACAACCGCAACCACGCCAACTAAACGATACCGTCTGGCCTGTAACAGAGGGCGGAAACCTACAAACAGCACCAATGCCAGCCGCATCACGGCTCAGATACGTTACGGAGGTGCTTTTCGTGGTAGTATTCTGGTCCCCTCATTGTGCTCAAGAAAACGCTAAATGCGGCAGGATATGAAGACATTCCAAAGCGTGTGTACTGCGTAGATTAGAGAAAAGCTCGGACACGACAGTTTTCTATGTCAGCATAACGACCCTGTGATCAAGCAGCATCTCTGAGGCGACGGTCTGTGGACAATAACATCCCTGAAATGGACTGACTTTCCCTGTGTCCCGATCTCATCTCAGTGGAACACATTTGGGATGAGTTAGAACGTTGACTTCGCTCCACATTGCAGCGCCCTTCCAGCGCCATTAGTAGAAGGCGAACACGTCAAGGAGGGTACACAGCGGAAATAAGGTGTAATCCATGAGAACTTGAGGGCACCTTGCAAAACGGCTCCGAAATCTAACGGAAGCAGAGCACGCAGTATTCGAAAGCGTTTCTCCTAGTGCCGCCGACAACGTGGGAGAAATCCTGTTTTTGCATGCGCGTGGTGGGAAAGGAAGAACACTCCTCGCTAAAATAGTGTTGGCACAATTACAGGCCCAAGGAAAAATAGATCTTGCTGCGGTTTTGTCGGTAACAGCAGCCACTTCATTACTCGGTTGTAAAACTAATCATACAGAGTTTAAAATCCCGATGTATTTGGATATTAGCGAACACACATTTTGTGTCATTTCCAGGAACAAAGACAACGCAAGGGTCCTACGTGTTTGCTGTTTACTAATATGGAACGAGTGCACCATAGCTAGTCGAAATGCGTTAAAGATGATTGACGTAACTCACGTAGATATTCGACAAAATCATTAATCCATGGATGGCGTGGCGTGGCGATTTGTGACAGACCTGACCAGTTGTACCACGGGGAACAAAGGTGGATGAGATAAGAGCATGCTTGAAAATCTCAAGTCTGTGGCGACACATCACGCAGATGCACTTCACAGTGAACATGCGGCACAGGAGGATACAAAAATGCTCAGGAGTTTCCTGATCTATTATTGAAAACTGGTGAGGACACATATCCGGGAAAAGATGGGCGAATACTCTTGCCTGGTAATATGTGCTGTACATTACTTTCGCTTTTAGACCTCATTTCTTCCATTCATGGTGACCAAATGCAAACAACTAACGAAATATTTTGGCTTTGTGAAAAGACTATGTTGACGCCTAGAAACAATCGAGCTGCAAGAATTATCACAGATATTCTTATTCAAATTGAGGGGGAAGATGTAGAGCATTACTCTGTTAATAGAGCTACGGAGAAAGATGACTTTACCAGTTATTCAGTCCAATTTTTACACTCCTTTACACGTCGGCCCTTCCATCACACAAAATTAATTTGAAAAACAGCGCCCCGATTATTCTGTTACGAAATTTAAGCCCTCCGAAATTGTGTAATTTTATGCGGCTTAAATTTACTTCTCTCTAACGCAACATCATAGAAGCGGAAATTTTCATGGGACGTGGAGCAGGCGAGAGAGTTTTTATACCCCGAATCCCGCTTACTCGTAACAATTTGCCATTTCGCTTTAAACGTGTGCAATTGCCGGTGAGCTTATGTTACGCCATTGTCATAAACAAAGCACAAAACCAGAGGCTGCGTACTGCGGTCGTGGACCTTAGTGTCGATTGCTTTTCGTACGGCCGCCCAGCTACGGCAGTGAACCAATTAAGCTCTTTGTTCAAGTTCCCAATGATTCGACTTCAAACTGTGAGTACTGAGAAGCTTTAAACGAGGGTGATTCAAATGAAAAACTTAAATGTTTTTAAATATTATTTATTGTGCAGAAGTGATACAAAGCTGTATCACTTTTCAACATAATCTCTCCCACGCTCAATGCAAGTCCTTCAGCGCTTAAAAAGTGCAAAAATTCCTTTAGAAAAAAATTATTTTGGTAGTCCGCTCAACAACTCATGCAGCGCGTGACGTACATCATAAAGGAACTTCTTTCCTCCAATTGCGTCTTTGAGTGGTCCAAACATATGGAAATCACTTTGATGATGAGGAAAGGCGTCATTGCTTGCTCGCTCTCTACGGTTCCTGTTGGTGGAAGTGAACCCAGGTTTCGTCTCCAGTAACGATTCCTGCAACGAAGCCATCACCTTCTCGTTCAAAGCGCCGAAGAAGTTCTTTACAACCATCAACACGTCGTTCTCTCATTTCAGGAGTCAGCTGCCTTGGCATCCATCTTGCAGACACTTTGTGAAACTGGAGAACATTATGCACTATCTGGTGTGCTGACCCATGACTAGTCTGTAAACATGTGCGATTGTACTGGTCCGTGACTGGCAGTACCCAAGATAGATTGACAACGACGAGGGATCGTACTGTACCAACGTCTCTATGCCGTTATTACAGACTACCCTGTTGCGCAAAGTACTTAGGCCACCAGTCGACCATCACACCTTTAATTAGGTACAGTTTCTTATTTTTAACTAGATGTTAATACTTCAGAACGCTATCTAATTGCAGAAGATTCCAGTTGGAGAGGAGCCTCCGATGACGACAAGAATCTAGCCCGCGCCGCAATCACACTGGCAATGAACCAATCGGCACGAAATCAGCGTTAGAATAATAATACTGCAGCCAACTCAACCGCTGACCATGCAAACAGCCTGTCTGCCAAGTAATGAGAACAACACCCTGCCTAGACACTGTAAGTAGGCTGTTTACATTTTCTTATTGGTAACGCCACGAAGCGCTCTGTATGAAAAATCACTGGCTGTGCTGTGCGCAGTCTGTGGCTAGTTTGCATTGTTGTCTGCCATTGTAGTGTCGGGCAGCGGCAGCTGGATGCTAACAGCGCGTAGCGTTGCGCAGTTGGAGGTGAGCCGCCAGCAGTGGTGGACGTGGGGAGAGAGATGGCGGAGTTTTGAAATTTGTAAGAATTGGTGTCACGAAGTGATATATATATATATATATATATATATATATATATATATATATATATATATATATATATATATTATGACTATTAAGGTAAATACATTGTTTGTTCTGTATTAAAATCTTTCATTTGCTAACTATGCCTATCAGTAGTTAGTGCCTTCAGTAGTTTGAATCTTTTATTTAGCTGGCAGTAGTGGCGCTCGCTGTATTGCAGTAGCTTGAGTAACGAAGATTTTTGTGAGGTAAGTGATTTGTGAAACGTATAGGTTAATGCTAGTCAGGGCCATTCTTTCGTAGGGATTTTTGGAAGTCAGATTGCGTCGCGCTAAAGATATTGTGTGTCAGTTTAAGCACAGTCTAGTGAAAATTTTTCGAAGGGGACGTTTCATATGTTGACCCTTAGCCAAGGATACCTCACTGGAATCTTCTGATTTTTTTCTTGTAGTTTGTGTAGTTAGTGTAGCCTTTGTTTATTGCTAGCGCGTAATCATAGAGAGAATTTCCTTTGTAGTTGCAGTCTTTCATTGTTGTACAGTAAAACAGTTGGGGCATGCATGTAGATTTGCACAAAGTATTTCGCAGCTTCGCTTACAATTAACTAGTTATTATTTTCAGTGCTATGTTAATGTGTTCTCTTATTATTGCTCTTCAAATTGTGCTTTTATGTGTTATCGTGTGAAATATTGTGACAATAATGGCGTGTGAAAAACGTAACACTAGGCTCCAAAGTAAACTGAGAAATAATAGTGACGACGAGCGTCGCTTGGATCAGCACCACTGTGTAGTGAATTAACAGACATTCGATGTAGTAATTTGGTAATTGTGCATAGGGAAATGGAGTGGGCGGCAAATAATGGTGTAGACAATGAAACAAGTAGTGAACAGGGAACAATTATCGATCGATCAGTCGGCAACAGCTCGCCTCAGGAATCCGAAATGACAGAACACAATATTGCAAATACTGTAGACTTAGGTTATGGGTGATCACCGTTTTCTCAAATGAGTCAAGACACATTTTCTGCCTGTCAAAATGTAAATGTTGCCGGTGAAAATGCACTGCCAAAAAGCATAGAGAAACAGATTCCAGACACTAATAATTATTATTGCAATTAATGCAACAAATGGAACAAAATCAGAAACAAATGGGACAAAATCTGCAAAAGTTAGACACAATGGAACAAAATCAGAGAAAAGCACAGCAACAGTTGGACACAATGGAACATAATCTTCAAAAGTTAGACACAATGGAACAAAATCAGAAACAAACACAGCAACAGTTGGACACAATGGAACATAATCTTCAAAAGTTAGACATAATGGAACAAAATCAGAGACAAACACAGCAAAAGCTTCAAAAGTTAGACACAATGGAACAAAATCTTCGGAAGTTAGACACCACACTTGAACAAACACGTGAAGATTTAACTACTGAGTTACATAACATTGAATCGAAATGTCAAAAAATCTGTAATGACGTAAAAACACAAATTTGTGAGCATTTTCAACCTATTTTTTCGCGGCATGAAAACGCATTACAGAATCACGAAGCAGCCATAAAAGAACTCCAAACAATTGCTCATGAATATCATGAGAACTTGCAAGCTAAAATTGACTCAGTTGCATCTACCGATTCGGTTACGCAACTTGCAAAAACTCAAGAAAACTTAAAGGACACAGTAGATACTCTGAAAATTGGTTCAGAAAGACACATGGAGGACATTAGTTCATTATCAGAGAAAGTAGTTGAACTTACGGATCAGCTAAATAATTTATCTACGAAGGTAGATGATAATCTGAATGACACAAAACCGGTATTCTTTAATGACACAGAAGAGTTCGAACAAATTAGGAAGCTCAAACAAAATCAAAATCAAATTAATACGCAACACCAAAGAGAAATCCGGGAAGTACAAGATCAGATGACACAGGTAATACAAGAATTACGTATTTCAGAGGACTCTCGCACACCAATACAGGAAGAGGGACATAAAAATACGGAACCGCCACAAAATAAGAACACAGGGCACTTTGGAGATTATGAAAGAAATTGGCAGAGTACACTGAATTTTGAGATGGAACCGCCGAAACCACGTAACAATGACCGACATGCGACCCGCCGACACGATGATTTTGACTGTAAGCTGTTCATTACTACATGTAAATTCAAAACATTTAAGAATTCTGGCAACGACATTCATCCACAAGCGTGGCTACATCAATTCTCTCATTGTTTTCCTCCCAACTGGTCATTAGAGCACAAATTAGAATTTATGTGAGGCTACTTAGCGAATGAACCAGCTGAAAGAATGCGATCGGTCATTCACGATTGTCACAGTGAACGAGAATTTTATCATGCCTTCCTCTCAGCATATTGGTCTCTCGCTACACAAGACCGAGTAAAACATAGCCTCATAATGATGAAACATTTTGAACAATCTGAATTTTCGAGTCTTGTGAAATATTTTGAAGACATGTTATATAATAATCAATATCTTTCAAACCCATATAGCCCGTCAGAACTCATCCGCATTTGCTTAATCAAATTGCCTGAACATTTACGGCATATTATTTTGGCAGGCCGTTGCAAAGATGACATTGAAGCTTTTCAGGGACTCTTACAAGAATTAGAAATTGACACTGACAATCGCGGAACGCGAAAACAGGAACACAACAATTACAGGTCACATCTGTCGCAATTCCGCAATGAAAGAAATAATAACTGGACACGACAAGGCTATTCTCACAACACAAATCGTGACCAAAACAGACAACACCCGTATGACAACCGTTGGAATAATAATAGTAACAGAGAAAGATCGTATTTCCAAAGTAATGAATGTAACAGAGACAACCATAGAAACAGACAATATGGAAACCAATATACTTATTATCAAGGGAGACAGAATAACTTAAGATGCAACGGTCCAGCGCGCAGTTACTATTAAGGGAGACAAGAAAGAAACTACAGGAACTACCGACATGACGACAGACGATGTAATCATAACGACAGACCGGAATTTCATCAGAAATGGCGGGATTCAAACAGAGCAGAGCCCTCTCGGCAAGGTGAATTAGTAGATGTTAGGTCTCCTAATCCCAATAACGGCGCGCACCAACAAAGAGACAGACAATGACTCGCACCTCAGGCAGCCGCGTGCGCTGGCTGGCTCAGAGAAAAATAGCACAGACGCTAACCTTGGGAGAAATCCCAGTATTCTTTACCGACGTATACCACATGATAATTGCGTTGAAGTTGAAACTCTGCGTACTAGGAAGAGTAAAGGTTTACACCACATTTCACATGTAAAGCCGTTTATTGAAAGATAATCTGCTTTTTAACTTTGTCTTTGCCATAAAACATTTCACTTCACATTTGTAGTATGTTTTGTCACACTGAGAAACTGTTAACATGCAACAATGTTTTTAAGTTAACTATCCAGTCTAGAACCTAGGGAACATTTTTAAACAGAAATTACGACTGCATTGTTATAGTGAACAGACGACACAGTGTTGTATTTGTACATTCTTGCTTGTTAGTTGCACGATTACGGAACGACTGTAAGGCTCACATACTTAAAACATTTACCAGTATTGCTAATGAGATTTTAATGTAACATTTTGATTTACTTGAAAATACATTCTGGATTTAAAGTACTTTCTGTGAGTTACCAGATGACACAGTGGTTAGTTTATGTGACAGCTACACGATTTTATCACAACGCTACTAATGAGTGACAATTTACAATGTTGCTTTTGCATTTTATCTGTTTTATATCTGCACAGTTTTTCTGAATTTTTCTGGAAGGTAAAACATGTTTTAGTAGTAACTTTTGTAGTATAGCTACAATTAGACAGCCTTTTCCATAGACAATTAGACAGCCTTTTCCGTAGCACAACAATACATTACAGCACAGTACTTTCTTCATCACGGCAATAAGCGTAATAACTAAGATATCTATACCCAAAGTATTTCACTTTTGTTTATCATGAGGTCAGTACATTGACTTCTGCAGAACTTGGCTATCGGAGGACGATAACTACGACACTTCCACAGAGGTTATCTTACAACAAGACACACAGTTTAGCGCTACAGTACACGTATTTGAGTGATTAATTTTGTACTTAAAACATTTATTTTTAAAGATATTTGAAGTACAATGATACAAAGGTTTTCGGTGATACATTTCGTTCCATTGCTGTAATCTGTAATACCTGAGGATATAATCACATTAATCCTCAGGGGGGTACATGCTTACTTTGTGTACCATGTGTATGGCAAGCACAAGGAGCCCTAGCTAATATGGTATTTGCTTATACAACTTTACACATCGGTACCATATTTCTCTAACACATAAATTACACAGCTACCTGATCATTTAACTGAGAGAAACAAACATTTATTATACTACATCAGTGACAGATGTTAACGTAGTTACACAGTTGGATAACTTCACACTTATGAAATTCTATTTTGTCTATACTTTGTGAAATGTTCATATTTTTTTGGTACCATTGTGATACTATGAGAGCTTTTAATGATGTATTTGGTATGGGATCATGATTTTTAAAGTACGTTTGAGGTATATGACACTTTTGACATGAGCAGAGAATTTTTTTTTAGGTTTTGAAATTATTGGAGGAAGCTACGACGATTTTGAGAATTTGACTGAGGTGTTATGATGTTATTATTACGATGATTATGTGTATTATGATGTTGCGGTACGTTTATGATCAATAAGCTGATGCAGTATGAGTTATTTGATTATGCTACATATCTGTTATGACGAAATATTGAAGAAGTGTCGACGAATAAGGTAAGGAATAATGGGTAGTGGTTAGGGACTCTGGTTTGTGAAAAAGGATGTTTGAAACCGAGAATCGTACTTTAAGAGTTATGAAATGTGTGTATATGCGTGTATGTATCACTATGCTAGCGAAAATTTTTTGGACACTATTCTATTTAAAGGATTTTGTTTCTACATATTTGTAACGCAAATTCTTGACCTGTGAATTTTTTTTTACATGAGACTGTCACTGTAGTGGAAACTGCTGTCGTAAATATTTTGATAAGAAATGTAGGTGACCCTGACATAATGCGTTGCGAGCGGCCAGGTGTGCCAGCCGCCTTGAAAAAATGTCATTAGTGTGTGCCTCTCAGAGAAACAGGTAAAAAAAAAATTCTTAATTTATGACATTTGCTGAAATGAAATGATGAGAAACATTTTATATCTATTGTCTTTCTAGCTGAGAGATTGGTCTTTTTGTTTAATATCCAGTTTCTATCTGCACTGCAGCATTGGTTAAAATAAAATTTAATAGATGTACTAATATCACTCTTTTCTGTCTACAGACCCAGTAAAGAATCATTTTATGATGTACTTTCTTGGAAAAGAAAGCACAAATAGACATTTCCCTTCACGGGAATTGCAAAAATAATTTTTTTACGATTTGGTAACTTATCTGCTAGCGTATGTTCTCGTGATGCATCACTCTAGTGTTAAGATGTGACATAGTTATTAAACATTTTTACTGTAATATTTTTTTCTGCTTGTGGGTTTGTCATGTTTAGATATAAGTTATTACATTTACTGCTGCTTGCTTTGCCAATTTATATTTTTTTTGTTATTGCTGTTTGTATTAATTCTTTTGTGCTGCTGCATTGCCTCATCCCTTAGTTTAGCATCTGAGCTCAGTAGGTTTAAGTTAGCTTAAGAGGGGATAGACTATATAAGAAACTAAGAATTGGAAGAAAACCATTGAGAAGCTATAAGAAAATGGTTTGGCCAAAAAAGTAGTGTACAGTGGAGGAAAGCTATTTGTGAAAGAGGATGAGAACAGAATACAGAAAGCATGCTTAGATAGGATTTTTTTTTGGCTGGAGCAAATGTTGAAATAAGAGGGGCGATCTATGGAATGAAGTTTTGGGTTGGACCCCAGTACCAAATGTTACCCTGAAAAAAAAACCCTGTCCTTTCCTTTTGTGTTATCCCACTATGTGTTTGTGTACCCTTGTGTATTTATTTTCTTCCTGTCTTTGTGTACTGTTTCATAGAATTTTTTCTGTTCTAATACTAAGCTACATTCTCTATGATGAGGAATACTGTTATCCTCAAATATAATTTCCAACAATAAGATGTTATTTACTTTGTAAAGATGTTTAGACATTATTTATTCTATTTTGTTTTAATGATCATGTGTGAAGTTGATGTTTCGAAATTGATTCTGATTTTTTATGTATGTGCTCCTGTCATAATTCCTGTAACACTGATGTATATGTTATTTCCTTTGTTTTGTAAAGCCTGTATTACTGCAAATGTTATCTGTACTATTATGTTCTTTAATGATATATTTTGTACCTTTGTTATTGTATTCTCATGTTATAAAATTGTAATTGACACCTGTTCATCAAATTACGTAACTTGTAAGTTACATTTCACTGCACACGTTTCTGTTGGTCATAGTATATGGACAATATGTGAGAAGTAGGGACTGATAGTGTTTGCACGTGTGTTAATAACTCAGCAAGGTACTGGTTAACAGCATTGCTAGTTCTAAGGACAATTCCAAAAACTTTGTGAGTGGACAAGTGGTGGGTTATGGACTTGCTTTATTATCCGCAAGACTCTTCAATGGTGATTGTGCTCCTGCACAGTCGCAACAGATCGCTGCTGGCTATCTCTACAAGGACTACAGTGGGTCTACACCTTTGATGACCCACCAATACCATTATTTCTACAAGGACTGCAGTGGGTTTGCACCTCTGGTGGCCCACCAATACCGTAATCTCTACCAGGACTACAATGGGTCTACTCTGTGACGACCTACCTACCAATATTCTTGAAAACTTCGACTAACTCTGCTGTGGGTTTGCTCTGTTGTGGCGCATTACCTGTCTGCATGTCAAGAGTCAGCACTGTCTTTCCGTTGGAAGGACAACACTACTTCTTCAAGACTGCATGGAAATCCACTACTTCTGTGTGCATTTTCTTTTACTACTCAGACTTTGAGAAAAACACTGCAATTTTACTTTGATGAATGATCAGGACTGTCTTTATGGACTGTGAGAGTATTTTAGCTTTTGACCAACATTGTATCGATAAGTGTGTGCATTTCATTTCTTTGTTATTGTAATTATGAAAAAAAATTTCAAATCTGTATTGGCCACGGCCCAAAACAATTTGTAAATTTTTTTGTGGTGAGCATGGGGGCTACGTAATTAGGCTGTTTACATTTTCTTATTGGTAACGCCACGTAGAGCTCTGTATGAAAAATCACTGGCTGTGCTGTGCGCAGTCTGTGGCTAGTTTGCATTGTTGTCTGCCATTGTAGTGTCGGGCAGCGCAGCTGGATGCTAACAGCGCGTAGCGTTGCACAGTTGGAGGTGAGCCGCCAGCAGTGGTGGACGTGGGGAGAGAGATGGCGGAGTTTTGAAATTTGTAAGAATTGGTGTCACGAAGTGATATATATATTATGACTATTAAGGTAGATACATTGCTTGTTCTGTATTAAAATCTTTCATTTGCTAACTATGCCTATCAGTAGTTAGTGCCTTCAGTAGTTTGAATCTTTTATTTAGCTGGCAGTAGTGGCGCTCGCTGTATTGCAGTAGCTTGAGTAACGAAGATTTTTGTGAGGTAAGTGACTTGTGAAACTTATAGGTTAATGCTAGTCAGGGCCATTCTTTCGTAGGGATTTTTGGAAGTCAGATTGCGTCGCGCTAAAGATATTGTGTGTCAGTTTAAGCACAGTCTAGTAAAAATTTTTCTAAGGGGACGTTTCAACACGACGCCGAAATCGTACCAAGCCACGACAGAACTGCGAATAATCACTTAGCAATATTCACACACCAATGATTACTGAAGTTAAGCAGTAGTGAATAAATGGGCCTGTTCAATGAACCACTTTCGTTGTCTACGATACTGATCTCGTCAGAGCGACAAATTACCTTAATTTCAGTACCTGATTATCTTGCGTGATGATAAATGCGACATCCAACAAGCAATTGTTATCTTTCGCAACGAGCTTTTCACAACGCAGTACGTACTCTCTGACATAAACTCGGAACGATTTTATTACTAGTACTAAAATACCAATCTGTCTACCGTCTTGAAATGATTATGGACACTTCCATCACTACTGTTAGGAATTAAAACATTTTTAATTCTCCCTTAAATATTTTTCCAACTCGATGCAGCGTAAATATGTAAGTGATGATACATAGCATGCGTCACAGAATAACGAATCTTTGTTACTAGCAAAATATTTGGCGTTTCCGTAAATAATTCAATTACTTCAATTAAACGTATTCATCATTTAGAAATTTTTTTCCCTTAATTGAAATTTTTCCTTTAGTATTGAGAAATCTACTTTCAGTAGATTATTTATAATTTCATTCTTTCAAGAACCATTTTCCAAGCACATTTAAAAACACCACATTATACATGATATCAATTCTACTGTATCAATATCTCTGAATTAAACTCTTTTAAGACTTCCGAAAATGACATAGATTTATTCACACTAGATACCAATTAAATAGACTGGAAGGTTTCCTTTAACCCCAGTAAAATTGGATTTATTTTCCTTCTAGGTATCTCAATACACATTGATTATCACCAGTGAACGAGTGCCAGAAAATATATTATCAATCCCCACAATACGGAAAAAAGCAATTAAAAAATAAAAGAAATCCTAAATGTCACCGCCACTTTTCAACTAACCTTAAGTTACGATTTAAAAGCAAATCTTGACCTCTTCAGGCGTTGACCACACGTGACCCGCTAAGTTCCCTAACTTTTAAATCGGCCACTCGTCACCTTGATGAATCAAGTTTTGGTTTAGCTACGTGTGGCAAGTTAAATGGTTCCTTCAATTTACTATCGCTTGTCTACTCAGGGATACGTGCACAACATCACCGTATAGTGAAACAGTTCGTCGTTCTATGAGCCAATTCGCTGTCTGCTGCAAGCTAGAGGTCCTGAAAATACAATGTTCGAGGCTTCCCTTCTCGATACACACACGCACGATACCCAAACCACGTCCATAAAAACGACAAGCAACCCATTTACCTCTGGGCGCGTCGCGACCATTCAACATACACTGCAGACGGGATATCGGTCACACCGACTCCACAAAACTCAGCACCTAACAAATCAATCTCTGAATTAAATCAGGCTCACGCGGGACTAAATGTTCAAATGTGTTGTGAAATCTTATGGGACTTAACTGCTAAGGTCATCAGTCCGTAAGCTTACACACTACTTAACCTAAATTGTCCTACAGACAAACACACAAACCCATGCCCGACGGAGTACTCGAACCTCCCCCGGGATCAGCCTCACAGTCCGTGAGTGCAGCGCCTCAGACCGCTTGGCTAATCCTGCGTGTCACGCGGGACTCACCCCAGTAAATTTTACGAACGAAACTGTTCCCACAGCTGTAATCAACAAAATTCCGTGCCCTCTCCCAAGACTTAGGTGCCAACTGAGTAGCCTCATTACACCACGCAGTGAAACGCTGTAAGATCAGACCTGATATACACCACTACCACCACTTGGTCGGTGAGAGGTCTATGCGGGAACTAACTAACTAACTCTTTTCGTTGTACAATAGGAACCAATGCCACGCCAACCTTGAACAATTAATGTAATAATCGTCGATGCTGTCGATTCTTCGCAATAGCGGTCGGCAGCTGCGCGTCGCTCAGGCAGCATCTCTGGACGCAGCGAGGGCGATATGGTGTACCGATGCAGTCGCGCATGATCGCATGTGATAGTCGCTCTCATATCATCTAGAATACAATTGGATTTTGGTTTTACCACATCATACACGTATATAATGGTGACCACCAGGTGTTATCATTGATTTATCACGCAGGACGCTCAGCACCAGAAAGGGCGAACGTACCCTGTGCGTTTTGACACAGCACACGATATCATTCAGTTTCACTCGGCGGATTTTCCTTCACTATGGCTTCAACTGCTGCAATATTCTGTGGAGTCACAACTCGTTTTGCCTGTCCTGGACGAGGAGCATCTTCCACTGAAGTCACACCATTTGCAAACTTCCTACTCTGTTCGTAGTTTGCTGCTGTGGCAAACATGCATCACCGTACTCAACCTTCATTCGTCGATGAATTTCAATAGGTTTCGACCCTTCACTAATCAGAAATCGAATACCAGAACGCTGTTCTTCCCTGGCGCAATTCGCATGTGGGCCGTCCACCTTTATACTGATACTGCGACGGTATGTGTGCATTTGTTCTATGCTGCCGCCTACAGGCCAATGTGCACGATCTGTGTAGCATGCTTCCCAACTTACAGAATAACGGAGAGAAATTTCGATTTGTTATTACAAATTTAAGGTTTTGGTTTGACTCACCCTCGCAAGAAAAAGAAATTTCATGAGCACAAAGTCTCGGGCGCAGCTATAAATGAATACATGTGCCACGGTGGATTTCTCAGCTCGAAAAGAACAAATTTGTGCAGCTGATGGCGGACATGCTGTTGTCCAAATTTTATGTTTGTTTTGTAGTGCTGAGAAGACGCGTGATATATTTTTTCGTACTGCCCATTTTACAACACGTAACTGCAATGGCATAGCGCGTCGATAAGTGGTGTGTTTGTGTGTGTGTGTGTGTGTGTGTGTCCTGTATTTTGCTTCACCTGCGACTACTCGGTAGCTAACCTCTCAGCCACGACAGAGACTCTCAACAGCTACCAGCGGTCAGCACTAACCTGGCGTCTTCAGCAGATGCTCTCATAGCTCTGAGCCACGTCGCAAAGGAAAAGAGCGCGTATCAATCTTCCAGTGTTATTGTCAACTGGTTGCCGAAATGTGCCAGTAGCTCTGTTCTACTGTTAAGAAAGTTATTGCCTGAAAATTATTAGCTGAAGACTCACAAAATCACCAAAAGCTAAATGTGGCTCACAATATACACTAAAAAAAGAAGGGGTGCAATCGGTAGATGCGACATACAGGTTTGGTTACATTTCAGAAAAATTCAATGATTTAATGAGGAGGAAGAGCTTCACAAATTGAGTAAGTCAATACCGCCTTGATCCACTAGAGAAGTTGGATGCCCTCATGAGGGATATCGTGCCAAATTATGTCCAATTGGAGCGTTAGATCGTCAAAATCCCGAAATGGTTGGAGGATCCTGCCCATTATGTTCCAAACATTCTCATTCGGAGAGAGATCAGAAGTGCAGCAGAAACCGTTGCTGTGTCCGAACGGGCATTACCGTGCTGGTACGTAAGATGCGGACAGCAGTGGGATGCCGACCTAACTGTAGCCCGCCATATAGCCCAATAACGAGGAATGCTGGTCTGTGGTGACATTTGGTTTCGTGGCAGGACCCTGTTGCTTGTCAATCGCAGCTCATTGAAGATATTCTACCCCAGATTTCTTGCCCTTCGTGGCAAGCTATACAGCGCTCATATTTCAGTACGATAATGCCTTTCCACACACAGCACACGCTTTGTGCTTGCCAAACCGTACCTTAGCCAGATCTCTTAACATCTGAAAACGTTTTCAGGATTATGGACTGTACTCTCTAACCAGCTCGGGATTCTGACGATACAACACTCCAATTGGACGTAATCTGGCATGACATCGCTCAGGAGGACAACCTACAGTTCTATCAATCAATGCCAAGCTGAATAATTGCTTTCGTGACGACCAGAGGTGCACCAATACATTACTGGCTTGCTGCAACTGTGAAGCTCTTTATCTTGAATAAACCATCCTGTTTTTCTGAACCAGTAATAATTTGTTTTTCTAAATACGACAGACGCATCAACCTCTTTCCGTCCCATTCCGATAATTTCTCTGTCGTGCGTCGCTTCCTTTCTTTGTTTTTCCTTTTTCATGCAATGAAGGCTTTCACGGCCAGATGTTTCAGCTGCCGAGATTTTTTTCGGCTTGTGTGGCCATTGTCCATGGAGCTCTTCTATCCCTGACGTTTCGTCCAAAGCTACGTTGGACATCTTCTGAGGGGCTCCTGGTTGTGCTGAGTCTTGCCGACTTTCTTTTTTCCCTTAGAGCGTACTTTCACGAAGATGATTAGCTGAACTTTGTAGACTGATAAAATTAATCCTAAGACGTACGAAAATAATCAACTATCTTATAGCTCAACGGTATTGCTACAGCTCAGCAATTTTAAACATCGTGCTCTTTCATTTTTGTCGCTAACTAGTCGCCACCTTCTACTCCACGTATTTTTAGAGACAGTGGCAATGCGTTTTACAGTTAATTTTTGCCAGTCTCCTCTCCACATATTCCATGCACGTGGAGCAGAATTTTTGCCGCTGGTGATATGTCGTTGCTCTCAGTGTCTGCCGAACTAGCAGCTTCGCTTCCCCCGTTGCTGCTCCGCGAGTGACTTACTCATCACCTCACCGTTGCCTGGTAAATACTATATCAACTACCAGCATGCTGGAGTAGCTGCGGGTCAGCAACTTCTGTTAATCAGTACAACGAAAAACCAGTCCAAAGTTGCAAATTTTACTTTTTCTTTTCCACTGGATGACTAGGGTCGGGCCGAGACCCATTTTCAGATCATCGGAACACAGTAAAAAATTGTATTTACGAAGATGTGGAAACCATGTCAAAAATATGCAACGAACAGTTACAGCGCATGGAAATAACAGGTATCCGTGTACACTCTAACTGTTCGTTACAAATTTATGACATGGTGTCCACATTTTCAGAAATACCATTTCTGAATATGTTCCGATGACTTGAAAGCTGGTCTAGGCCCGAAATTAGTAAGAGAGTGGATCAAAAAGAATTAAATTTGCAACATTTGACTGGTTTTTCATTGTGCTGGTAAATGCTTTGCCGACTCCGCCTCACTCTCCTCTGAAGCCTGTTTGGTCTGCTTTCCACTGCAGTCCCTTAATAACATTTCTAAGATTTACGAAGTACTGTGCCCACATTAACTGTCACGCCTTAGAGAGGCGGGTTGAAACTCGGTGCCAGTACATAGTCTACTGTTTTAGAAAAGGTCTACTGACATCAGTGTCCCCATCCAAAGCTACGTTGGACATCTTCTGAGGGGCTCCTGGTTGTGGTTTTAAGCATTGTGCTACTTGAAACAGTCACTTCAACTAAATATCTAGGCGTAATGTAGCAAAGCGATACGAGATAGGACGAGGTGGTCAATAGTAGGGAAAGCGAATTGACGACTTTGGTTTGTTGGAAGTAATTTATGTAAGCTGTCTATTTATCTATCTATATCCGAATCCCGCTCCAGCTACTGCCGGGTCTGGATGCTGACGAGTCCTCTCCATTTGGCTCGGTCCTCCCACCACTTTTCTTCCTCCACTTGCTTCCAGGTCACACCTCTCCTTTCAACAGATATTCTCACTCGATTTTCCACCGTGTTCTTGGGCGCCCTCTAGGTCTTTTCCCATCCATTTTTAGTTCTTCCATAATTTTAGGGAGTCTCTGCCCATGCATCCTCTTAACATGCCCATACCATCTTAATCTCTTTCTTTCAATTACTTCTCTCATACTTTCTTGCTTGAGGTCCTTTCTAACCTCTACATTCCTTACTCTGTCCATTCTTGTTTTGCCCTTAACTGCTCTGAGAAATTTCATTTCCCCTGCTTGCAGTCTGCTCCAGTTCCTTTCTGTCTTTGTCCATGTTTCTCCACCGTAGGTGACAATACAGATGTAATAATTCTTATACATAAGGAGTTTTGCTCCTTCTGACACCTCATTATTCCAAATCAGATGTTTTATTGTTTGGTAGAAATTGCCTCCCTTCTGTAACCTCCTATTAATTTCGTTAGTTATTCTTCCATCCCAAGATATTTCACTCCCTGAATAAGTGAAACTTTCTACTACTTTGATGGGTTCTCCATCCAAGGTAATATTTCCATTGATTCCTTTCTCTCTTCCAAATACCATTACTTCACTCTTATCTTTATTTATTTTTAATCCATACCTTTTCATTATTTCCTTCCATGCATCAAGCTGTAACTGTACATCTACCTCTTTATCACCCCATATTACCATATCATCTGCAAAAATCATCTTTTTGTCTTTTTCTTTTACTATATCTTTAACTGCCCTATTCATTCCCTCCATCACAACATTGAAAAGCGCAGGAGATAGAATACTTCCTTGCTTAAGTCCTTGTCTTATTTCGAAGTATTCAGAGTTCCACAATGGTGTCCTAATTCTACAATTGTGGACTCTGTACATTGTCATTATAACATTAATGTATCCATCTTCTATATCTATCTTCTTCAGTTCTTCCCAGAATCTTTCCCAGTCAACTGAGTCATATGCCTTTTGTATGTCTATAAAAACCATTATCACCCTTTTGTTTTACTCCCAAGTTTTTTCCATCAGTTGACGGATAGAAAATATCAGGTCGATCGTGCTCCTTCCTTTCCTAAACCCATGCTGTTCTTCACTCAGCGCCTTTTCTATCTTTTCACTTATTCGATTTAGTAAAATTCTTTCAAAAATCTTGGCTGTATGACTCATGAGGGTTATTCCTCTGTAGTTTTTACAAAGTCTTTTATTGCCTTTCTTGAAGATGGGAACAATGTCTCCTTTTCTCCAGTCGTCAGGTATTTTACTATTTATATTCAACTAACACGAGAGTGCTATGGAGATGCTTCGTGAATTCAAATGAGAATACATAAAAAGACAATGTTCTTTGTGCGAAACACTATTGATAAATTTAGAGAACTAGTATTTTGTCGCTAACAGTCTAACAGTGTTACTGCCGCCCACACAAGTATCGTGCAAAGACAACATAAGAGAAATGAGGGCTTGGATGTAGGTGTATAGTATACTGTAGAAAGAAGTTTTTCCCTTGCTCCATTTGAGAGTGGAGGAGGAAAGGAAATCACTCGTAGTGGCACAAGTCACCCTCCCCCATGCACCGCATGACGGCTTGCGGAATATGTAGTCATAAATGCAGGATGGTGACAGATGCCCTTATTCCATTAGGTGCTGCAGAGTTTGTGCTGTAAAATAAACACACTTAACCTTGTTGGATATATTGGCCATCAGACATTAATATAACTCAATTTCCCGGATCCTTGTACGTTAAGAAAACGTTCACAAGAAAATAAACTAAACAGAAGGAAATGACTCTTGATGTTCCAGAAATCCACCGGTTTTCATGGGAAGCAATTAGTGACTCTCGTGAGTAAAGTATGCGAGATCAAAGCGTTTCAAAAAGCGTAGGCAGTGGTACCACAGGTACCCAAAGGAAATATTTCCATCACCTGTAATCGAGGACTGCTGTCAAACTGCTGCTGCAGTGGAGCAGGGTGATTCGACGAATTGACCAAAGCCCAGCGCAGCTCAGCGGCATACTCAAGGTGTCCAGCAGCACTCACAGTCAAAACATGGTGGAGTCGTGTAGCTAGTGATGGTAGGCTTGAGGTGGTCGTGCCTAGGGTTTTATCGCCTGCTCCGGGGCCACCATTGTAGTTCTCCAGATGGGCGACTTGAGGAGACAGCGGTAATATGGCAGACGAAGGTCACCATAGAAGAAATGACCCAAATATCAAAATTAAACACGTAGGAAAAAATACTGTGCTGATATAAGCTGTCGCCAGCACACTGGTCAAAAAAGAGGTTGCAAGAAGATCAATAACAGACACTCAATCAAGCATGCCTATCAAAAGAGATGCAAGGAAACACTTGCCAGCAATGCACCGCAATCACCCACTCGACTGCCAGTATTTAGACTGCCTGTTGACATAGAATCGGTCGCAACAGACTCAGTCGCAATCAACTAGGGGTGGTAATGCCCAGGGTTCCTCCTCCCCCCCCCCCCCCCCCCCCGCTCTGTGGCCGCCAACATAGTTCTCCAGACGGGCAACTTGTGGAATCAGCAGTAGTGTGGCAGACTAGGGGCGCCTTAAAAGAAATGCCTCACATTTGTTTTTCTTCAACTACCTATTCCACACAATCGAAATTACACGCACAGGGAAAATACAGTGCTGGTATATGCTGTTGCGAGTACACTGGTCAGCAAAGAGGTTGCAAGAATGTCAACAACAGGCGCTGAATCAAGCGTGCCTATCTGGAGGGACGTCAAAGAAACACTTGCAAGCAGTTCACCGCCAATACCCTCTCAACTGCCAGTATTTAGACCTCCTGCAGACGCGAGGGCCCAGTCAGTTATAGACAGTTTGCCCTGTTCAGACAGAATCAGTCGCAACAGAGTCAGTTGCAGTCAACCAAGGTGGTCGTGCCAAGGGTTTTCCCCCTTACTCTGGAGCCAATATCATAGTTCTCCAGACAGGCAACTTGTGGATACGGCAGTAACGTGAAGGACGAGGGTCGCCCTAAAGGAAATGACTCACATTCGTTTTTCTTCAACTACCTATCCCACACAGTCTAAATTACACACACAGGAAAATACGAGTATAATGTGCTGGTGTAAGCTGTTGCCAGTACACTGGTCAGCAAAGAGGTTGCAAGAAGATCGATAACAGGCACTCAATGAAGTGTGTCGATTTAGGAGAGTCTCCAAAGACAGACTCGCAAGGAACATGCCGCCAATGCCCTCTCAACTGCTAGTATTTAGAACGCTGCCACGGACCAGAGGGCCCAGACAGTCGCAGACAGTTAGCCCAGCTGACACAGAATCAGTCGCTACAGAGTCAGTTGCAGCCAACTCGAGGTGGTCATGGCTAGGGTTTTTCCTCCTGTTTTGGGGCACCATCATAGTTCTCCAGACGGTCAACTTGAAGAGACAGCGGTAATGTGGCAGACGAGGGACGCCCTAAATTAAGTGCCTCACATTCGTTTTTCTTAAACTACCTGTTCCACTAAATCAAAATTACACACACAGGGAAATATACAGGGCTGGTGTAAGTTGTCGCCAGCACACTGGTAAGATAAGAGGTTGCAAGAAGATCGATAACCAGCACTTAAAAAACTGTGTCTACCAGGAGATATGCCAAAGAAAGACTTGCATGGAATATGCTGCCACCGCCCTCTCAACTTCCATTTGGCTCGCCGCCGCAGACTGGAGGGCCCAGTCAGTTACAGACAATTAGCCCAGCTGAGACAAAATCAGTCGCAACAGAGTCAGTCCCACCCAATTCGAGGTGGTGATGCCTACGGATTTCCCCCCTGCTCTGGTTCTCTAGTCAGGCAAATGGGTAGATGGCGGTAAAGTGGCAGACCAGTGTCGTCCTAAAAGAAATGCCCCACATTTGTTTTTATTCAACTACCTATTCCAAACAATCGAAATAACACACACTGGAAAAATAATTTTCTGGTGTAAGCTGCCGCCAGCACACTCGTCAGCAAAGAGGTTGCAAGAGGATTGATAACAGGCACTCAGTCAAGCGTGTCTCTCAAGAGAAATGCCAAAGAAAGTCTCGCAAGTAACAAACTGCCACCACCCTCTCGACTGCCAGTATTTAGACTGCCGCCTCTGACTGGAGGGCCCAGTCAGTCACAGACAATTAGCCCAGTTGAGACAGAATCAGTAGCAACAGAGTCAGTCGCAGTCAACTTGATGTGCTCGTGTCTAGGGTTTTCCCCTTGCTCTGAGACCACCATCAGTGTTCTCCCGACGGCCAACTAGTGTAGACGGTGGTAATGTGGCAGACGAGTGTCGCCCTAAAAGATATGCCCCACATTTGTTTTTATTCAACTACCTATTTCACACAATCGAAATTCCACACACAGGAAAAAATAAAGTGCTGGTGTAAGCTGTCGCCAGCACACTGGTCAGCAAAGAGGTTGCAAGAAGATCGATAACCAGCACTCAATAAACCGTGTCTATCAGGAGACACACCAAAGAACGATTCGCAAGCAATGCGCCGCCAACGCACACTCGACCAGCAGTATTAAGATCGCTGCCATGGACCGGAGGGCCCAGTCACTCACAGACAGTTAGGTCAGTTGAGACAGAATAAGTTGCAACAGTCAGTCGCACCCAAATTGAGGTGGTCATGCCTAGGGATTTCCCCCCTGCTCTGGTGCCACAATCATAGTTCTCCAGACGGGCAACTTGTGTAGATGGCAGTAATGTGGCAGACTAGGGGCACCATAAAAGAAATGCCCCACATTTGTTTTTCTTCAACTACCTATTCCACACAACCGAAATTACACAGACAATAAAAAACAGAGTGCTGGTACATGCTGTCGCAAGCACACTGGTCATCATAGAGGTTGCAAGAATGTCGACAATAGGAGCTGAATCAAGCGTACCTATCTGGAGAGACGCCAAAGAAACACTTCCAAGCAATTCACCGCCAACATCCTCACAACTGCCACTATTTAGTCGTCCTGCAAATGCGAGGGCCCAGTCAGTCACAGACAGTTTGCTCTGTTCACACAGAATCAATCACAACAGAGTCAGTTGTAGGCAACCAAGGTGGTCGTGCCTAGGGTTTTTTCCCTTGCTCTGGGACCACCCTCATAGTTGTCCAGACAGGCAACTTGTAGGTACAGCGGTATTTCTGGCAGACTAGGGTCGCCCTAAAGGAATGCCTCACATTCGTTGTTCTTTAACTACCAATCCCACACAATCCAAATTACACATACAGGAAAATATATTGCGCTGGTGTAAGCTGTCGCCAGCACACTGGTCAGCAAAGAGGTTGCAAGAAGATCGATAACAGGCAGCAATCCAACGTGTCTATCAGGAGAGACACCAAACAAAGACTCGCAAGGAATATGCCGCCACCGCCTTCTTACTGCCAGTATTTAGGTCTCCGCCGTGGACCAGAGGGCCCAGTCAGTCACACACAGTTAGCGCATTTGATGTAGAATTGAAACGTCCCCTTAGAACAATTTATACACGACTGTGCAACGCAATCTGATTTCCAAAAATCCCTACGAAAGAATGGCCCTAACTAACATTAACCTATGCGTTTCACAAATCACTTACCTCACAAAAATCTTCGTTACTCAAGCTACTGCAATACAGCGAGCGCCACTGCATCCAGCTAAATAAAAGATTCAAACTACTGAAGGCACTAACTACTGATAGGCATAGTTAGCAAATGAAAGATTTTAATACAGAACAAACAATGTATTTACATTAATAGTCATAATATATATATCAGTTCGTGACACCAATTCTTACAAATTTCAAAACTCCGCCATCTCTCTCCCCACATCCACCACTGCTGGCGGCTCACCTCCAACTGCGCAACGCTACATGCTGTTAGCATCCAGCTGCCGCTGCTCAACACTACAATGGCAGACAACAATGCAAACCAGCCACAGACTGCACATGGCACAGCCAGTGATTTTCAGAGCGCTACGTGGCGTTACCAATAAAAAAACGTAAACAGCCTACTTACATAGCCCCCATGCTCCCCACAAAAAATTTTACAAATTGTTTTGCGCACTGGCCAATAATGATTTGATAAAATTTTTCATCATTACAATAACAAAGATATCAAATGCACACACTTATTGATACAATGTTGGTCAAAAGCAAAAATTTTCTCACAGTTTACAAAGACAGTCCTGATCGCTCATCAAAGTAAAATTGCAGTGTTTTTCTCAAAGTCTGAGTAGTAAAAGAAAATGCACACAGAAGTAGTGGATTTCCATGCAGTCTTGAAGAAGTAGTGTTGTCCTTCCAACGGAAAGACTGTGCTGACTCTTGACATGCAGACAGGTAATGGGCCACAACAGAGCAAACCCACAGCAGAGTCAGTTGAAGTTTTGAAGAATATTGGTAGGTAGGTCAACACAGAGTAGACCCCTTGTAGTCCTGGTAGAGATTACGGTATTGGTGGGCCACCAGAGGTGCAAACCCACTGCAGTCCTTGTAGAAATAATGGTATTGTGGAGTTATCAAAGGTGTAGACCCACTTCAGTCCTTGTAGAGATAGCCAGCAGCCATCTGTTCGACTGTGCAGGCGCACAATCACCATTGAAGAGTCTTGCGGATAATATAGCAAGTCCATAGCCACCAATTGTGCACTCACAAAAATTGTTTTTGAAATGTCCTTAGAACCAGCAATTTTTGTTATCCAGTCCCTTACTGAATTATTAACACACGTGCAAACACTATCAGTCCCTACTTCTCACATATTGTCCATATACTATGACCAACAGAAACGTGTGCAGTGAAATGTAATTTACAAGTTACTTAATTTGATGAACTGGTGTCAGTTACAATTTTATAACATAAGAATACAATAACAAAGGTACAAAGTACATCTTTAAAGAACAGAACAATACAGATAACATTTGCAGTAGTACAGGCTTTACAAAATAATCGAAATAGCAAATACATCAGTGTTACAAAAATTACGACATAAGTACATACATAAAAGATCAGAATAACTTTTGAAACATCAACTTCACACATGAGCATTAGAACAAAACAGAATAAATAATGTATAAACATCTTTACAAAGTAAATAACATGTTATCAATGCAAATTATATTTGAGGATAACAGTATTCCTCATCATAGTGAATGTAGCTTAGTATTAGAAAAATTCTGCAACATAAGTCTTATCAGATAAACATATAAAGAAAGGAAGAACATAAATACACAAGGGTACACAAACACATAGTGGGATAACACAAGGAAAGGGCAATGTTTGTTTTACTGCAGTATTTTGTAAACAAAACTTTCTTTACTTCTCGGAGATCTCTCTTCATTCTTCATTATTTTCAAAAAGTCCTATCTATACCTGCTTTCTGTACTTTTCTCATATAACCTCTCAGTGCATTTCTTCAAATCCATCGCAACTCATTCTCTTATATAGGCTATCCCCTCTTAAGCTAACTTAAATCTACTGAGCTCAGATGCTTAACTAAGGGACGAGTTAATGCAGCAGCACAAAAGAAATTAACACAAACAGCAATGACCCAAAAAAATGCAGATTTGCAAAGCAAGCAGCAGTAAATGTAATAACTTATATCTAAACATGACAAACCCGCAAGCAGAAAAAATAGTATAGTAAAGACAACAATGCAGATAAGGGAAAGTTAAAATCACATCTTAATGTCTATGTAATTAAAGTGGTGCACCACAAAAGCTAATTCTATAAAAAATTACCAAGTAGTTGAAAAGAAAATTAAGAGTGCAGTGACTGTTATTAATCCCTTCTTATTGTTATTTCCTTTCGAAGTGCTCCTTTTTCGAAGAACGTGGATCATAAAATGATTATTTAATAGATCTGTTGACAGAAAGTGTTCACATTAGCAAATGCATTTAATTTTATTTTATAAAACCAATGCTGCAACACAGCTGGAAAACAGATATCAAATGAAACAAGCAACTATGAAAGGCAAAGCATAAAAATATCATTCAATAGTCATGTGACATTTCATAAGTTAGTACAAATTCTCTCAACTCTCGTAGAAAGACGCTTGTCATTGTCAGGTATATAGATGTAAGAAAATATCTTTCCAAGTAATGAACGTGTCGTTTTTGCGATGCTTTCTGCAAAGGAATTTCAATAGCGAGGATAATGGCCTCTTTATTTTTTTCTCCACCTGTGCCTCTGAAAGGCACACACTAATGGCTTGTTTCCAGGTGGCTGTCGGGCAGCTGGGTGCCCACGACGCATTACGTGCAGGTGGTCACTTAACTTTCTTACCGAAATATTTACGACACCAGTTTCCGCTACAGTGGCAGTCTCATATAAAAAATTTCACAGGTCAAGATTTTGCGTTACACATCTGTAGAAACAAAATCCTATTGATATAATAGTGTCCAAAAAATTTTCGTAGGCATTGTAATACATTCACGCATTTACACACATTTCATAACGATTAAAGTACGATTCTTGGTTTCCAACCACCTTTTTCACAAACCAGAGTCCCTAACCACTATTCATTATTCCTTACCTTATTCGTCGACACTTCTTCAATATTTCATCATAACAGATACGTAGCATAATCAAATATCTCATATAGCATCAGCTTATTGATCATAAACATACCGCAACAGCATAATACACATAGTCATCGTAATAATAACATCATAACACCTCAGTCAAATTATCAAAATCTTCGTAGCTTCCTCCACTAATTTCAAAACCTAAAAAAATTCTCTGCTCATGTCAAAATTGTCATCTACCTCAAACCTACCTTAAAAATCATGATCACATACCAAATACATCATTCAAAGCTCTCATAATATCACAATGGTACCGAAAAAATTTGAACCTTTAACAAAGTACAGACAAAATACAATTTCATAAGTGTGAAGTTATCCAACGGTGCAAATACGTAAACATCTGTCACTGATGTAGTAAAATAAATGTTTGTCTCCCTCAGTTAAATAACCAGATAGCTGTGTAATTTATGTGTTAGAGAAATATGGTACCGATGTGTAAAGTTGTATAAGCAAATACCATATTAGCTAGGGCTCCTTGTGCTTGCCAAACACATGGTACACAAAGTAGGCGTGTACCCCTCTGAGGATTAATGTAATTATATCCTCAGATGTTACAGATTACAGCAATGGAATGAAATGTATCACGGGAAACCTTTGTATCATTGTATTTCAAATATCTTTAAAAATAAATGTTTTAAGTACAAAATTAGGCACTCAAGTACGCGTACTGTAGCGCTAAACTGTGCGTCTTGTTGTAAGATAATCTCTGTGGAAGTGTCATAGTTATCGTCTTCCGAAAGCTAAGTTCTACAGAAGTCAATGTACTTACCACATGATAAACAAAAGTGAAATGCTTTGCGTATAGATATCGTAGTTACTACGCTTATTGCCGTGATGAAGTAAGTACTGTACTGTAACGTATTGTTGTGCTACAGAAAAGGCTGTCTCATTGTAGCTATACCACAAAGTTACTACTAAAAGGTGTTTTACTTTCCAGAATAATACAGAAAAACTGTGCAGATATAAAACAGATACAGTGCAAAAGTAACATTGTAAATTGTCACTCATTAGTAGCGTCGTGATAAAATCGTGTAGCTGTCACATAAACTAACCACTGAGTGATCTGGTATCTCATAGAAAGTACTTTAAATCCAGAATTTATTTTCAAGTAAACCAAAATGTTACATTAAAATCTCATTAGCAGTACTGGTAACTGTTCTAGGTATGTCAGCCTTATAGTCGTTACGTAATCGTGCAACTAACAAGCAAGAATGTACATGCACAATAACACTGTGACGTCTGTTCACTATAACAATGTATTCGTAATTTCTGTTTAAATAAGTTCTCTTGGTTCTTGACTGGATATTTAACTTCAATCATGGTTGCATGTTAACAGATTCTAAGTCTGACAAATTGTACTAGTAGCGTGAAGTGAAAATTTTTATGGCAAAGACAAAGTTAAAAGCAGATTATCTTTCAATAAACGGTTTTACATGTGAAATGTGGTGTAAACCTTTACTCTTCCTAGTACGCAGAGTTTCAACTTCAACGCAATTATCATGTGGTCTACGTCGAATTCTGTAAGCTCCATTGTAAACTAGAAAGAATTTGCGACTCAAGTGTTTCTTCTTATGTGACAATGAATGAGCTTTAATGAGAACTTTCTGACCAATATATAATTTCTTTGCATTTGCTTTACCGTGTAATTTTCTCCTTTTGTCTGCAGCAGAATTTATATGTTTAATAGCCAAATCAATTATGTCTTTGTGTCGAAGTTTACGTGTATTCGGAAAAGGTACAAGCTCTCTGATTCTGTTCGGTGGTTCTTTATTCTTCGGTACAAGAACAGGTGGTAAAGCAGTGGAGTCGTGAGGCATTTCATTCAGCACGTTTTGAAATAAGTGTAAATATCTGTGCCAATGCTGATGCTTTCTGTGACAATAAAGTCTGCAAAGCTTATTGATTTCTTTCATAATCCATTCAGACGGGTTACAATGTGGTGAGTACAATGAAAGAAAAACAGATTTTATTTTATGGTTACGAAGCATGCGTGACCAAACAGCATTTCTGAATTGCGGTCCGTTATCTGAAATGACTGTACTAACGTGTTCAATTTCATGTAAGAAATTTTTAACAAAGGCAATGGATACAGACCGTCCTGTGGCTTTACGTAACGGAGTGAAAGAAACAAATTTTGAAGTAAGTTCAACAGCAACTAGAACGTACGAAAATCCATTAGATGTTCTGACAAGCGGTCCCGAGAGATCAACAGCAGCAAATTCTTTTAATTTAGAAGGAATAATAGGAAACAACGGAGCACGATGAGAGACAGTAGATGGTTTCGCCTTTTGACAAAGTTTACAAATAGACAAGACTCTTCGAATTCTCTTTTCCATATTGTTAAAATAACAAGTCGTTCGAAGAATATGATAACATATTCGTGGACCAAAATGTGCATAGCTGAAATCAATGTCCCAATGAGCCTATTAACGAAATCGTCTGGAATGCAAAGTACCCATAGCTTGTCATCAACAGTGCAGCGTTTGAACAGTATGTTGTTTCTAACCAGATAATAATGCCGAATCTGTGTGTGTGTCTTTTCATGCCATTTACTTTTGATGTCTTTCCAAATCGGATCTTTATCTTGTTCATGAGCAATGTCCTTTAAAGATATGGTGATGAAGTTTTCAAAGGCGACTTTCTGAATGTAAAGAATACTGAACTTTTTCTCGAGTTTGCTTTCTGTGTTACTTTTCTCAAGCCCAGCCGGTGCACGTGACAGTGTGTCTGCAACAACGTTCTCCTTGCCGGGAATGTAGACTATTGTAAAGTGGAATTCTTGCAGAAACAATGCCCAACGTTTTAACCTGTCATGATTTAATTTTGAAGACATAAGAAACTGTAATGCACGATGATCACTGTATACTTTTACGTGCTTACCATAAAGAAAGAAACGGAATTTGTTAAATGCCCAAACGATAGCTAAATCTTCTAATTCAGTAACGGAATAATTTTTTTCAGATTTTGTTAGCACTCGGCTAGCAAAAGCAATGGTTTTCTGAACGGTAGTGTCATTTTCAATGGCTTCTTGAAATAAATGGGCACCAAGTCCGACTTTAGAAGAAACCGTGCTAAGGCAGAAATCTTGTGACAGATCTGGATGAGCTAGTATTGCCGCGTTAAGTAGCGATTCTTTCAAAGAATTGAATTCCAAGTGTGTTTGTTCGTCCCAGTTCCAAATAGTATTTTTTCCAGTGAGAAAACAAAGTTTTGGTGCAACTAGAATTTGCATATTCAGAAAACGACGGTAAAAATTTACGAGTCCTAGAAAACTGCGGACTTGTTTTTTTGTGGATGGAACTGGAATGGCTCTGATTGCTTCTAACTTTTCAGGATCTGGCTGAATGCCTTCAGAAGAAATAATATGTCCCAAAAACTTCACTTTTGTCCTACCGAATTCAGACTTTTCCAAGTTAACTGTAATTCCAGATTCTGCAAAAATATGTAACACGCTGTTGAGGATGCGATTATGTTGTTCCCAAGAGGCTTCTGCTATCAGAATATCGTCCACATATAAGGTGATGTGACGTTTTAAGAGCTCAGGTAATATGGAATTTAGCCCGCGAATGAATGCTGCCGAGGAAATGTTCAAACCAAAAGGAAGTTTCCGAAACTGATAACAAACGAAGTTTCCGAAACTGATAACAAACGCCGAAACAAAGGAAAGCTGTGTATTTTCTACATTCTGGATGAAGTTCGATCTGATAAAAGGTGGATATGAGATCAATGGAAGACAACACTTTTACACCATTAAAATTTTGAAGAAGTTATTCCACCGTTTGCGGCCTGTCTGTTTCAGGAATAATGATAGTATTGATTTGTCTCGAATCTAAGACAAGCCTGATCGATCCATTTTTCTTCTCAACAACATGTAATGGATTGTTGTATGAACTTACAGCAGGCTCAATAATGCCCTCGTCAAGCATAGATTGTATTTCTGTTCTAACACGGTCCCTATAATGTGCTGGAATTACGTATGGTCTAACACAAAATTTAGTATGCTCACGATCACGATATTGGTATGGAAATCCCTTGATTGTTCCTGTTTTGTGAGTAAAAACTGTGGAATGTGCTTGTAAAATCTCAAAAAGGTCCTGCGTATCAGTGTCATTACAATTCTCAATTGTTTGAATTTTATTCTGAATTAACTCATTAGTTTCAAATGTGCCGTCGATATCATCGCTGTCAGTACTTGCACAGCGACTATTAGTGTCTACTTCCGTAGAAAATTCCGAACTGTTGTCTAACAGAAGGTAAAGCCGATTAATTTCCTCGTCATGGTTTGAGAGCCAATCTTCCAATTTCAAAGCTATTGGCTTACCTTCTTTCTCTAAACTTATTTCAGCATCGTGAAAGTTTAAGATTGCTTTATATTCATTCAAAAAGTCTACTCCCAGTATAATTTCCGTCGACAATAATGGAACAATAAGAAAGTTCATAGAGAAGCTATGGCTTTGACAAAAGAATTCTAAGTTGGTTTGTTGGCGTACATCTACACTTTTTCCAATGACTGCACCTTGTAATTTAATCTTGCGTAACGGAAGTGTGGGGCAATCGTTCGATTTGTTGCATTTGCTAAAAGCTGTTTCACTAATTACTGAAATGGGACTGCCTGAGTCAAGTACTGCCGTAAAATTTACGTCATTTACAGTAATGTGAATCACAGGATATGCAATGTTATTATGTTTTATGTCGTGTTCCTGGAGTAATATGTCCCTAATGTCTTCCATTTTAACGTAATTACTAACTACGGCAGCTGCGTCGTCAGTTTCATGCGTACGTTTTGTGGCTGCCAGCGGTATGAGTCATTGCCCATTGTGTCTTTGTTGGCGCGCGTCGTCATTGGGATTTTGAGACCTAACTTCTACAAATTCACCTTGTCGAGAGGGCCCTGTTCTGTTTGAATCCCGCCAGTTCTGCTCCAATTCAGGTCTGTCGTTACGATCATATCGTCTGTCGTTATGTGGGTAGATTCCATAGTTTCTTTCTTGTCGGTCACGTGGTGGAGAATTTCTCTCTGAATCGTAACTGCGCGCTAGACCGTTGCGTCTTAAGTTATTCTGTCTCCCTTGATAATAATTATTTTGGTTCCCATATTGTCTGTTTCTCTGTGATAGTCACTACTGCTGAGAGGTGATCTTTCCCTGTAATTATTACTACTCTGCCAATGGTTGTCATACGGGTGGTGTCTGTTTTGGTTACGATTTGTGTTATGAGAATAGCCTTGTCGAGTCCAGTTATAATTTCTTTCATCCCGGAATTGCGACAGATGTGACCTGTAATTGTTGTGTTCCTGTTTTCGCGTTCCGCGATTGTCAGTGTCAATTTCTAATTCTTGTAAGAGTCCTTGAAAAGCTTCAATGTCGTCATTGCAACGGCCTGCCAAAATAATATGCCGTAAATGTTCAGGCAATTTGATTAAGCAAATGCGGATGAGTTCTGACGGTCTGTATGGGTTTGAAAGATACTGATTCTTATGTAACATGTCTTCAAAATATTTCACAAGACTTGGAAATTCAGATTGTTCGAAATGTTTCATCATCATGATGACATTTTTTACTCGGTCTTGTGTGGCTTGAGACCAATATGCTGAGAGGAAGGCATGGTAAAATTCTCCTTCACTGTGGCAATCGTGAATGACCGATCGCATTCTTACAGCTGGTTCATTCTCCAAGTAGCCACACATAAATTCTAATCTGTGCTCTAATGACCAGTTGGGAGGAAAACAATGAGAGAATTGACGAAGCCACGCTTGTGGATGAATTTCGTTGCCAGAATTCTTAAATGTTTTGAATTTACGTGTAGTAATGAACAGCTTATAGTCAAAATCATCGTGTCGGCGGGTCGCATGTCGGTCATTGTTACGTGGTTTCGGCTGTTCCATCTCAAAATTCGGTGTACTTTGCCAATTTCTTTCATAATTTCCAAAGTGCCCTGTGTTATTATTTTGTGGCAGTTCCGTATTTTTATGTCCCTCTTCCCGTATTGGAGTGCGAGTGTCTTCTGAA
This sequence comes from Schistocerca gregaria, assembly GCF_023897955.1. Taxonomy (NCBI): domain Eukaryota; kingdom Metazoa; phylum Arthropoda; class Insecta; order Orthoptera; family Acrididae; genus Schistocerca; species Schistocerca gregaria. Next base: position 119,340,263 of record NC_064920.1, read on the forward strand.
ATACGTAATTCTTGTATTACCTGTGTCAGCTGATCTTGTAGTTCCCGGATTTCTCTTTGGTGCTGCGTATTAATTTGATTTTGATTTTGTTTGAACTTCCTAATTTGTTCGAACTCTTCTGTGTCATTAAAGACTACCGGTTTTGTGTGATTCAGATTATCATCTACCTTCGTAGATAAATTATTTAGCTGATCTGAAAGTTCAACTACTTGATCTGATAATGAACTGATTTCTTCCATGTGTCTTTCTGAACAGATTTTCAGAGTATCTACTGTGTCCTTTAAGTTTTCTTGAGTTTTTGCAAGTTGCGTAACCGAATCGGTAGATGAAACTGAGTCAATTTTAGCTTGCAAGGTCTCGTGATTTTCATGAACAATAGTTTGCAGTTCTTTCATGGCTGCTTCGTGATTCTGTAATGCATTTTCATGCCTCGAAAAAATAGGTTGGAAATGCTCACAAATTTGTGTTTTTAAGTCATTACAGACTTTTTGACATTTCGATTCGATTTTATGTAATTCAGTAGTTAAATCTTCACGTGTTTGTTCAAGCGTATGTTCCACTGAGTCTAACTTTTGAAGCTTTTGTTCCATTGCATCTAACTTTTGAAGATTTTGTTCCATTGTGTCTAACTTTTGAAGCTTTTGCTGTGTTTGTTTCTGATTTTGTTCCATTTGTTGCATTAATTGCAATAATAATGTATTAGTGTCTGGAATCTGTTTTTCTATGCTTCTTGGCAGTGCATTTTCACCGGCAACATTTTCATTTTGACAGGCAGAAAATGTGTCTTGACTCATTTGAGAAAACGGTGAGGACCCATAACCGAAGTCTACAGTATTTGCAATATTGTGTTCTGTCATTTCGGATTCCTGAGGCGAGCTGTTGCCGACTGATCGATCGATAATTGTTCACTGTTCACTACTTGTTTCATTGTCTACACCATTATTTGCCTCCCGCTCCATTTCCCAATGCACAATTACCAAATTACTACTTCGAATGTCTGTTAATTCACTACACAATGGTGCTGATAAGCGACGCTCGTCGTCACTATTATTTCTCAGTTTACTTTGGAGCCTAGTGTTACGTTTTTCACACGCCATTATTGTCACAATATTTCACACGATACCACATAAAAGCAAAATTTGTAGAGCAAAAATAAGAGATTAACATAGCACTGAAAATAATATCTAGCTAATTGCAAGCGAAGCTGCGAAATACTTGGTGCAAATCTACATGCATGCCCCAACTGTTTTACTGCACAACAATGAAAGACTGCAACTACAAAGGAAATTCTCTCTATGATTACGCGCTAGCAATAAACAAAGGCTACACTAACTACACAAACTACAAGAAAAAATCAGAAGATTCCAGTGAGGTATCCTTGGCTAAGGGTCGACATATGAAACGTTCCCTTAGAACAATTTATACACGACTGTGGTTAAGCTGACACACAATAATTTTTTTTTTTTTTGCGCAACGCAATCTGATTTCCAAAAATCCCTACGAAAGAATGGCCCTGACTAACATTAACCTATACGTTTCACAAATCACTTACCTCACAAAAATCTTCGTTACTCAAGCTACTGCAATACAGCGAGCGCCACTACAGCCAGCTAAATAAAAGATTCAAACTACTGAAGGCACTAACTACTGATAGGCATAGTTAGCAAATGAAAGATTTTAATACAGAACAAACAATGTATTTACCTCAATAGTCATAATATATATATCAGTTCGTGACACCAATTCTTACAAATTTCAAAACTCCGCCATCTCTCTCCCCACATCCACCACTGCTGGCGGCTCACCTCCAACTGCGCAACGCTACGCGCTGTTAGCATCCAGCTGCCGCTGCTCAACACTACAATGGCAGACAACAATGCAAACCAGCCACAGACTGCACATGGCACAGCCAGTGATTTTCAGAGCGCTTCGTGACGTTACCAATAAAAAAACATAAACAGCCTACTTACAGAATCTGTCAGCATAGAGTTTGCAACAATGTCGAAAATAGGACCTGAATCAAGCGTGCCTATCTGGAGAGACGCCAAAGAAACACTTCCAAGCAATTCACCGCCAACACCCTCACAACTGACACTATTAAGTTTTCCTGCAAATGCGAGGGCCCAGTCAGTCACAGACAGTTTGCTCTGTTCACACAGAATCAATCACAACAGAGTCAGTTGCTGTCAACCGAGGTGGCCTTGCCTAGGGTTTTCCCCCTTCCTCTGGGGCCACCATCAAAGTTCTCCAGACGGGCAACTAGTGTTCTTTTTTTTCTTTTTTGTCATCAGTCTACTGACTGCTTTGATGCGGCCTGCCACGATTCCTTTCCTGTACTAACCTCTTCATCTCAGAGTAGCACTTCCAACCTACGTCTTCAATTATTTGCTTGACGTATTCCAATCTCTGTCTTCGTCTACAGTTTTTGCCCTCTACAGCTCCCTCTAGTACGATGGAAGTCATTCCCTCATGTCTTAGCAGATGTCCTATCATCCTGTCCCTTCTCCTTATCAGTGTTTTCCACATATTCCTTTCCTCTCCGATTCTGCGTAGATCTTCCTCATTCCTTACTTTATCAGTCCACCTAATTTTCAACATTCGTCTGTAGCACCACATCTCAAATGCTTCGATTCTCTTCTGTTCCGGTTTTCCCACAGTCCCTGTTTCACTAACATACAATGCTGTACTCCAGACCTATATCCTCAGAAATTTCTTCCTCAAATGAAGACCGTATTTGATATTAGTAGACTTCTCTTGGCCAGAAATGCCTTTTTTTGCCATAGCGAGTGTGCTTTTGATGTCCTTCTTGCTCCGTCCATCATTGGTTATTTTACTGCCTAGGTAGCAGAATTCCTTAACTTCATTGACTTCGTGACCATCAAACCTGTTGTTAAGTTTCTCGCTGTTCTCATTTCTACTACTTCTCATTACATTTGTCTTTGTCCGATTTACTCTCAAACCATACTGTGTACTCATTAGACTGTTCATTCCGTTTAGCAGATCACTTTCACTCAGGATATCAATGTCATCAGCGAATCGTATCATTGATATCATTTCACCTTGTATTTTAATTCCACTCCTGAGCCTTTCTTTTATTTCCATGATTGCTTCCTCGACGTACAGATTGAAGACTAGGGGCGAAAGGCTACAGCCTTGTCTTACTCCCTTCTTAATACGAGCACTTCGATCTTGATTGTTCACTCTTTTTATTCCCTCTTGGTTGTTGTACATACTGTATATGACCCGTCTCCCACGATAGCTTACCCCTACCTTTCTCAGAATCTTAAAGAGCTTGCTCCATTTTATATTGTCGAATGCTATTTCCAGGTCGACAAATCCTATGAAGGTGTCTTGATTTTTCTTTAGCCTTGCTTCCATTATTAGCCGTAACGTCAGAATTGCCTCTCTCGTGACATTACTTTTCCTAAAGCCAAACTGATCGTCACCTAGCGCATTCTCAATTTTCTTTTCCATTCTTCTGTATATTATTCTTTTAAGCAGCTTCGATGCATGAGCTGTTAAGCTGATTGTGTGATAATTCTCGCATTTGTCAGCTCTTGCCGTCTTCGGAATTGTGTGGATGATGCTTTTCCGAAAGTAACATGGTATGCCGCCAGACTCATATATTCTACACACCAACGTGAATAGTCGTTTTGTTGCCACTTCCCGTAATGATTTTAGAAATTCTGATGGAATGTTATTTATCCCTTCTGCCTTATTTGATCATAAGTCCTCCAAAGCTATTTTAAATTCCGATTCTAATACTGGGTCCCCTGTCTCTTCTAAATCGACTCCTGTTTCTTCTTCTATCACATCAGACAAATCTTCACCCTCATAGAGGCTTTCAATGTATTCTTTCCACCTATCTGCCCTCTCCTCTGCATTTAACAGTGGAATTCCCGTTGCATTCCTAATGTTACCACCGTTGCTTTTAATGTCACCGAAGGTTGTTTTCAATTTCCTGTATACTGAATCTGTCCTTCCGACAATAATATCTTTTTCGATGTATTCACATTTTTTCTGCAGCCATTTCGTCTTAGCTTCCCTGCACTTCCTATTTATTTCATTCCTCAGCGACTTGTATTTCTGTATTCCTGATTTTCCCGGAACATGTTTGTACTTCCTCCTTTCATCAATCAACTGAAGTATTTCTTCTGTTACCCATGGTTTCTTCGCAGCTACCTTCTTTGTACCTACGTTTTCCTTCCCAACTTCTGTGATGGCCCTTTTTAGAGATGTTCATTCCTCTTCAACTGCGCTGCCTACTGCGCTACTCCTTATTGCTGTATCTATAGCGTTAGAGAACTTCAAACGTATCTCGTCATTTCTTAGAACTTCCGTATCCCATTTCGTTGCGTATTGAATCTTCCTGACTAATGTCTTGAATTTCAGCCTACTCTTCATCACTACTATATTGTGATCTGAGTCTATATCTGCTCCTGGGTACGCCTTACAATCCAGTATCTGATTTCGGAAGCTCTGTCTGACCATGATGTAATCTAATTGAAATCTTCCGTTACCTGACGGCCTTTTCCAAGTATACCTCCTCCTCTTGTGATTCTTAAACAGGGTATTCGCTATTACTAGCTGAAACTTGTTACAGAACTCAATTAGTCATTCTCCTCCTTCATTCCTTGTCGCAAGCCCATATTCTCCTGTAACCTTTTCTTCTAATCGTTCCCCTACAACTGCATTCCAGTCGCCCATGACTATTAGATTTTCGTCCCCCTTTACATACTGCATTACCCTTTCAATATCCGCATGTACTTTCTCTATCTGTTCATCTTCAGCTTGCGACGTCGGCATGTGTACCTGAACTATCGTTGTCGGTGTGGTCTGCTGTCGAATCTGATTAGAACAAACCGGTCACTGAACTGTGCACAGTAGCACACCCTCTGCCCTACCTTCCTATTCATAACGAATCCTACACCTGCTATACCATTTACCCGATACTCATCTGACCAGAAATCCTTGTCTTCCTTCCACTTCACTTCACAGACCCCTACTATATCTAGATTGAGCCTTTGCATTTCCCTTTTCAGATTTTCTAGTTTCCCTACCACGTTCAGGCTTCTGACATTCCACGCCCCGACTCGTAGAACATTATACTTTCGTTGATTATTCAATCTTTTTCTCGTGGTAACCTCCCCCTTGGCAGTCCCCTCCCGGAGATCCGAATGGGGGACTATTCCGAAATCTTTTGCCAATGGAGAGATCATCATGACACTTCTTCAACTACAGGCCACATGTCCTGTGGATTCACGTCACGTGTCTTTAATGCAGTGGTTTCCATTGCCTTCTGCATCCTCATGTCGTTGATCATTGCTGATTCTTCCGCCTTTAGGGGCAATTTTCCACCCCTAGGACTGACAAATAAAGACCCACCGAACAAAATTACCGAACTAATTACTTTTCCTAAGACGCGTAGGCTTCGACATTGTGAAATAATAGACACAGCATTAGCAAACACTAAAAGAGCTGCAGATCGGCGGAAGAAACAACAGAAGCAGGTAAGTCGACTACAGAAGTACGAGATTGGCGACAAAGTACTGATTCGCACTCATTTTCTTTCCAACAAAGGTAAGCACAGATGCCGTAAATTCGAACTTCTGTATGCAGGCCCTTACAGAGTTCGTAATATTCCACACGCTAATGCAGTGCATGTGGAAACGCTACGTAAGAAGAAATCATTAGGGAATCATCATGTATCCAACGTGAAACATTTCTTGACTTAAATTTTTGCATTTCAGCTGACGAAAGGACGGCGTGACACGTAAGTATGCAACAATGGTAGTTTCAGCGCGCTTCAGTAACAAAGAAAGCCGCGACACGCAGCGGGCCGCTAATATTTCACCGTACCTTAAAGAACACAGCAGTACTTAATGATGCTACGCCAGCCAAGACAAATAAAAACACGAGAAACATTTCCTAACTTAAAGAGAACATGCAGACAACGACACGACGTATGAATTTGTGCACTGAGAGCTCATAAATGAAAGAAATTTTTTTTTATAACGTGACATAATTACTTAAGAAAATGTCGATTTTTGCAATAGCTAAACTGATAATATAGATCGTTCATTAATCAATTATTTTAGTGGTAACATTAACATGTACTCTTTATTCCAGAATGCAGCATTGTTGTCACACGTCATCAAAATGAAACGTAGTTTTAGTTAGAATAAGGATGTGAATCTTTAGGTCACGCAGATAGCTGACGCTAATTGTCATTACAGAAATTTTATAGGTCATGCCGGGAGCTGACGTGATTTTGCAGCAGTTAATATTATGATAAAGTGTTTTATAGGTCATGCCAGGAGCGGACGAGAAGTACCAGAAGATGTTTACTGAAGTCATGCCGTGCACTGACGATAATTAATACTGAATGTTTTATAATAAGTCATGCCGTGCGCTGACGTTAATTAATGCTGAATGTTTATAACAGGTTATGCAGAGAGTTGACACAGATGCAGAAGAAGAATGTGTATGTTATGTTAGTATATAAGAAATGTATAATGTTACACTATGGATGGGGACCACACATTACAATGTCTAACCAGAATAATGTTTACCTTAATTTTCAGCTGCAAAAGAATACTTTAAATAATTTTATGACAGTAATTTTATTGTATATTATGACCTGACATTTGACGACTCATAACTGACGACTACACCCCTGAATGGAAGATAAAATTTTAGGACAGTAAGTCAAGAAATGCATTGTCAACAAAATTTATAATTAATGATGTAAGAAACTAAGATATGTAAATACAGAATAAGTAATAATGTACTTGTCTATAACAAATCTGTATACTATAAAATACTGAATAAGTAGGAACTTTTATGTCTTTTATATATGGGAATAATTTTCTGGAAGAATTCTTAAATTAAAACTACATATTGTTACAAATTACGACACAACATATTTTGTCATAGGGAAAATTATTTGGTAGTCAAATTATGGTACCAACAATGTCCGTGAACCCATTGCCAAAACAATTTTACCCGTACCTTAATTCCTGTGCATCCCCATGGTTATTGAGCACAGAATCAGTGAATTGTGAAACACGTGACTTCAACCAATGATGTTCTCGACGAGGTGTTTGCATACCTAAATGCACACCACAGCCCGATGTATGTCAATTGGTGCCTGCATACCTAGATACACACCACAATATGATGTACGACAATAGGTGTTTGCATACCAAGATGCACACCACCAACCTTAATGGACCATTGGAGATGGAACTTAATCCTGATGTGGCTGCGGCAACTCAGGCTATTCGACGACGTACTTAGTGTTTGGGTACACTAAAACTATGGAGCAAGGCGATGATGGAACCACATGGCGAAACCTGGTGTTGTGCTATGTGAGGGAAAGGAACAGACTTTTGAGTGCATTCACAGACAGTTGCCAGTGCTTTGACCATGCTATCCAATTCCTTTTGTACCTTCCTTAATTGTGGTACTAAGAGATGCCAATTTGAATTAAATGTTTCATAATGTAAACTTTCAATTGCTTGATATGATCTGTATATTGATTTTCACATTTACTCTTATTCTTGTTGTTAAATTTAAGGGAACCAAATTTTACTTGATGTACAATTCCTACTAAAACCCTTTCTATTTACATATTCTCTTTATTAGAGATAGACAAATCATTTCATATGACAGCATTTGTGTATACACTTTGTTCAAACTATTTTCTATAATCAAATTTTATACTTATGTTGAGTCCATATGACTCAACAACGTAGTAAAATTTTAAGAAAGCCGAGTAGCGGCATATGTAATTATGTAATAGGCGTATTTAAACTGTTTCAGCATGTAATTATCTGAACTGTTTCTTATTTAAATTGTTTTGTTAATTAAATTGCATTGTGTATTATTGAGAAAGAGCGGGAAACCGCGCATAGATACATTTTGAGAAAGAGCGGGAAACAGCGCGCAGTAATACATCTGTAATGGTAGCAGGGATTGTCTGCACCAAAAACCATTGTTGGCGGCGAGACCGCACTTTTGTATCATTGAGCGTTGGAAGCGAGCAGTTGCGAGTAAGATGTGAGACGAGGCAGTCGTAGCTAGCGAGACATGAGAGGAGGTCGCTGTAAGCGAGGTATGAATTAACACTTTGAAAGAAGCGGTGTGCTCGCCAGCCACTCGCTATATGTAGCGCAATGCTAGTTTTTAAGAATTTTTGTAAAGAACTATGCCCCTTGTAATTGTTTGTCAAGATCGTTCTCAGAATATAGTTATGTAATTTTGATGGAAAATTAGGTATGTAGCGCAACGCTACTTTTTAAGAATTTTTGTAAAGAACTATACCCCTTGTAATTGTTTGTCAAGATCGTTCTCAGAATATAGTTAACTTCTACCAGATTAAATGCATTAAGAATTTTCTATCCCAAAATCATTCACGTAAATGCTTTACGGAATTTATTGTTATCTTAAAAGAAAAGTCTAAACTGAGCTTCAGCTTTTATCAAATCTAAATTAACTTCAACTTAAAGAATTCCAGTCACAAAGTATTATGAAACTCCACCAGCAGCTTATAATTATGTTAAAGAGAGGTAAGTATATTCATTCCACAGTTTGCTGTAGCAGTCAGATGGCGATCCAGTATAAATAATTAAAGGTAAGAATCAGTCTTAATAATTTCAGGTAACGACTGAGGGCCACGGCGACAACACATTTTATGTTTCGTCGTAATAATCAGCAGGTAGTCTTGACAGAGCAGCAGTTAAAAGATTTTAAGAGACGCAGCGTTCAGTCAGCAAGCAAACGTTCATCCAATATTAGACGGGAAGGTTTCAGCATGCCATCGGAGTTTCTTTAAATCGTTGGGTAAAGTGACAACAAAACGATTATTCACAGTGGTGTGTAGAATGCATGAGACTGGCGATATATCATCTCACTTTCGGAGAAACGTTATCTACACAGTCCCCCCGTCACAAGAGCCGACAAGTGCGAGAATTACCGCACAATCAGCTTCATAGATCATACATCCAACCTGATGACAAGAATAATATACAGGAAATGGTTCAAATGGCTTTGAGCACTATGGGATGTAACAGCTGAGGTCATCAGTCCCCTAGAACGTAGAACTACCTAAAACCTAACTAACCTAAGGACATCACACACATCCATGCCTGAGGCAGGATTCGAACCTGCGAATGTAGCAGTCGCGCTGTTCCGGACTGAAGAGCCTAGAACCGCGCGGCCACTGCGGCCGGCTATACACGAGAATGGAAAAGAAAATTGAGGGTCTCTAAGATGATAATCAGTTTGGCTTTACCAAAGGTAAAGGCACCAGAGATGCAGTTCTGACGATGCGATTGATAATGGAAGCAAGAATGAAGGAAAATCGGCACGTTCCTAGTATTTGTCGACATGGAAATAGCGTTCGACAACATAAACTGGCGCAAGATTTTCGAAATCCTGAGAAAAATAAGGTAATCTCTGGGGAAAGACAGGTAATACACTATATGTACAAGAACCAAAAGAAAAGAATAAGAATGGAAAACCAAGAACTGACAAGTTTTAGTGTGCTATGATGCATCTGTTTATGTGATGAATGTATTAAATTCATTCCAAATAGTTACCGTCAACTCCTGTGGTTTTAGTACATAAGTACCTGCTTTTAATGAGAAAGGAACTACTTTTTTGTAAATGATTTTCAATTAACCAAGCCATTGCTCGTTACACCTAGATTCTTCTACACTCCTGGAAATTGAAATAAGAACACCGTGAATTCATTGTCCCAGGAAGGGGAAACTTTATTGACACATTCCTGGGTTCAGATACATCACATGATCACACTGACAGAACCACAGACACATAGACACAGGCAACCGAGCATGCACAATGTCGGCACTAGTACAGTGTATATCCACCTTTCGCAGCAATGCAGGCTGCTATTCTCCCATGGAGACGATCGTAGAGATGTTGGATGTAGTCCTGTGGAACGGCTTGCCATGCCATTTCCACCTGGCGCCTCAGTTGGACCACCGTTCGTGCTGGACGTGCAGACCGCGTGAGACGACGCTTCATCCAGTCCCAAACATGCTCAATGGCGGACAGATCCGGAGATCTTGCTGGCCAGGGTAGTTGACTTACACCTTCTAGAGCACGTTGGGTGGCACGGGATACATGAGGACGTGCATTGTCCTGTTGGAACAGCAAGTTCCCTTGCCGGTCTAGGAATGGTAGAACTATGCGTTCGATGACGGTTCGGATGTACCGTGCACTATTCAGTGTCCCCTCGACGATCACCAGAGGTGTACGGCCAGTGTAGGAGATCGCTCCCCACACCATGATGCCGGGTGTTGGCCCTGTGTGCCTCGGTCGTATGCAGTCCTGATTGTGGCGCTCACCTGCACGGCGCCAAACACGCATACGACCATCATTGGCACCAAGGCAGAAGCGACTCTCATCGCTGAAGACGACACGTCTCCATTCGTCCCTCCATTCACGTGTGTCGCGACACCACTGGAGGCGGGCTGCATGATGTTGGGGCGTGAGCGGAAGACGGCCCAAGGGTGTGCGGGACCGTAGCCCAGCTTCATGGAGACGGTTGCGAATGGTCCTCGCCGATACTCCAGGAGCAACAGTGTCCCTAATTTGCTGGGAAGTGGCTGTGAGGTCCCCTACGGCACTGCGTAGGATCCTACGGTCTTGTCGTGCATCCGTGCGTCGCTGCGGTCCGGTCCCAGGTCGACGGGCACGTGCACCTTCTGCCGACCACTGGCGACAACATCGATGTACTGTGGAGACCTCACGCCCCACGTGTTGAGCAATTCGGCGGTACGTCCACCCGGCCTCCCGCATGCCCACTATACGCCCTCACTCAAAGTCCGTCGGCTGCACATACGGTTCACGTCCACGCTGTCTTGGCATGCTACCAGTGTTAAGGACTGCGATGGAGCTCCGTATGCCACGGCAAACTGGCTGACACTGACGGCGGCGGTGCACAAATGCTGCGCAGCTAGCGCCATTCGACGGCCAACACCGCGGTTCCTGGTGTGTCCGCTGTGCCGTGCGTGTGATCATTGCTTGTACAGCCCTCTCGCAGTGTCCGGAGCAAGTATGGTGGGTCTGATACACCGGTGTCAATGTGTTCTTTTTTCCATTTCCAGGAGTGTATCTCAAGAGATCAATATGGCTGCGAAGCTCAGTCTGATGAGTGGGTTAATGGACAGAAAGAAGAATGTACTACAAGATAATTCATGGAGTGGCTTACGATAAGTTGCCTTTCCTGATTTTCTCGTGTCAAATCACATATTAGTTGTGAAAAGAGCCAATGTATTTCCATTTTTGGGTCAGATTAATTCTACATCGAGACTAGGCTTTTAGTCAGCCAATGATACATCTTCGGAAGTTTATCTCCAGTCTGTACAAAATACATTAGAAAGAACTCCAGGTTATAACACGTCCTCAGGGAACTTTCTTTAACCTGTGTGTCACTTATTCAGTAACAAACAATATAGAAATTGAAGTTCGTAAGCTTCCTGCTTCCTCGGCTAGTACCATTTTGAATAAAACAATTTTAATTATTATGATCAAGCGCCCTAACAGCATGCTCACGAATGATGGCTGAAGGCTACACTATGTGATCAAAACTATCCGGACACCGCCAAAAACATACGTTTTTCATATTAGGTTCATTGTGCTGCCACCTACTGCCAGGTACTCCATATCAGCGACCTCAGTAGTAATTAGACATCGCGAGAGAACAGAACGGGGCGCTCCGCTGAATCCACGGACTTCGGACGTGCTCAAATGATTGGGTGTCACTTGTGTCATAAGTCTGTACACGAAATTTCCACATTCCTAAACATCCCTACGTCCACTGTTTCCGGTGTGATAGTGAAGTGCAAACGTGAAGGGACATGTACAGCACAAAAGCGTGCAAGCCGACCTCGTCTGTTGACTGACAGTTGAAGAGGGTCGTAATATGTAATAGACAGCCATTTATTCAGACCATCACACAGGAATTCCACACTGCATCAGAATCCACTGCAAGTACCATGACAATTACGCCAGAGGTGAGAAAACTTGGGTTTCATTGTCGAGCGGATGCTCATAAGCCACAGATCACGCCGGTAAATGCCAAACGACGCCTCGCTTCGTGTAAGGAGCGCAAACATTGGACGATTCAACGGTGCGAAAACGTTGTGTGGAGTGACGAATCACGGTACACAATGTGGCGATCCGATGGCTGGATGTGCATATGACGAATGCCTTGTGAACATCATCTGCCAGTGTGTCTTGCGCCAACAGTAAAATTCGGTGGCGGAGGCGTTATGGTGTGATCATATTTTTCATGGAGGGGGATTTCACCCCTTCTCGTTTTTCGTGGCACTATCACAGCACAGGCCTACATTGATGTTTTAAGCGCCTTCTTGCTTCCCACTGTTGAAGAGCAATTCGGGGATGGCGATTGCATCTTTCAATACGATCGAGCACGTGTTCATAATGCACGGCCTGTGGAGGAGTGGTTACACGACAATAACATCCCTGTAATGGACTGGCCAGCACAGAGTCCTGACCTGAATTCTACAGAACACCTTTGGGACGTTTTGGAACGCCAACTTCGTGCCAGGCCTCACCGACCAACATCGATACCTCTCCTCAGTACAGCACTCTGTGAAGAATGGGCTGTCATCCCCAAGAAACACTGATTGAACGTATGCCTGCGAGAGTGGAAGCTGTTACCAAGGCTAATGGTGGGCCAATACCATATTGAATTCCAGCAGTACCTATGGAGGGCGTCACTAACCTGTATGTCATTTTCAACCAGGTGTCCGGATACTTTCGTTCACATAGTGTATCTACGGCCTGGCTGCCCGAGATTTAGAAGCATTAACAGCGGCCTTGACAGAAATTCCGCGCCGCTGTAAACCTTCGCAGCAGGAAAACACTGCCTCATGGACACTAGCAGCCGATTTGCTGTTGTCTACCAGACAACGAAGAGAACTGCCGATCAGTCACTTACTAGAGTGGCACAGGCAGTAGTCTGCTTACATGCTGTTTCCTGCGAATCACCTCCTAGAGCTGACATCCAATTAGTCGCCAGAGTAGCACAGGCAATAACTCACCATGCAACCATCTTCCTCCATAGCAACTTCTCTTCAAATTTTCCAATCACGTCGGTAGCCACCAGATAACCATAACGGACAGAATATAAAGGAAGACATTCACTAGTATTTAGTAAGTAACCGTTCTGAAGGGGGCCGTAGCAGATCGATGTATTCCGATTGTCGATGTATGATTGTATTGGGGGTGTATTTCCTTTAGTTATTCACCCCGCACCCCTCTCAGTCTTTTTGTTACAGGTTTCAAATAGTAAGCACATGTTTCACCATCTGTAACAATCAGGAACAAGAAATCCTCCTCATCAGCTTCGATACATTGCAACAACATAGAAAATCTTTTTGTCTATGGAATTTATGTTCTACTGTAGGACAGCTTAGCACCCGTGTTCCACACATATCTGAGTATGCAAGTGCACTGATAACTGCACTCATACTTTTTTTGCTGACTGATAGCAGCAGAAGCTCGAACTGCCAACTCGAGACGCGTCGGTCCTCACGAATGAGGACTTCAGCACAGCACGCTGCAATCGATCAGGTGCGACAGCCGCTCGTTGCAAATCGTGTCGTTCCATCGAACGGCCTTCTAACGGCCTCACCCTTTATACCCAGCGACGCACTGTACTCCTGTCGACTATAGATGCTCCACAGAACCCAAATAAGCGTTTTTCAATATTTTCCACAGTTTCTTCCCCCGCAGTGAGAAATCCAATCCCGAAGCAGTGCATGTCACTTACCTCACTTACATACATCACTTTGATCGCCGCCCAGGAAACTTCAGAACATTCACACCTGTCGTTTCGTATTTGCAGCATTGTTTTCGGCCGAGAAAAAAAAGGGTGGAGGGGGGTTACTTTCTTGCGACAATCGTAGATACTACCGCAATTGACGGAGATGCCAAACCTAAGACGCCATCTGCCATCGATACGTCTATTGACGACAGAGGTGTAATAGTTCAGAATTCAGTCCAGGACAGTGATGTACACTGAGGTCACTAAAGTTGTGGGACAACGATATCCACATGTATAGATGGCGGTAGTATCGCATACACGAGGTATAAAAGAGCGGTGTATTGGGCGGAGCTGTCATTTGTACTCAGGTGATTGATGTGAAAAGGTCTCCGAAGTGATTACGGCCGCACGACGGCCATGAACAGACTTTGACCATGGAACAGTCGTTGGAGCTAGACGCATGGAAGATTCTATTTCGGAAATCGGTAGGGATTTCAATATTCCGAGATCCACAGTGTATCCAGAATACCAAATTTCGGACAACGCAGTGAACGACGACTTGCCTTTAACAACCGAGAGCAGCGACGTTTGCTTAGAGCTGTTAGTCTATGTACTGCTAACAAACAAGCAACGTGGGAAATATCAATGTGGAACGTACGACGAATATATGCCCTAGCACAAAGCGGCGAAATTAGATGTTAAAGGGCTATGGAAGCAGACAAACGACGTGAAAGCCTTTGCTAAAGCACTACATCGCTTGCAACGCAGCTCCTGGGTTCTTGAACTTTACCGGTTGGACCTAGACGACTGCAAAACCGCGATCTGGTCAGATGAGTCCCCATTTCAGCTGGTAAAAGCTGGTGGTAGGGTCTGAATGTGGCGCAGACCCCACGAAGCCACGTGCCCCAACTAGGCGATGTGCAAGCTGGTGGAGGTTCCATAATGTGTGGGCGGTGTTTACACTGAGTGAACTGGATCCTCTGGTCCACCTGAACCGGTCCTTGACTGTAAATGGGTATTTCGTCTACTAGGAACCATGTGCAACCATTCATGAGGCCACCCAGATTGCCTGACATGAGTCCCATCGAAAATTCAAGGGACATAATCGAGAGATCAGTTCCGCAGTTAGGACAGATATAGAGGCAGCGTGACTCAATATTTCTGCCAGGGACTTCCACCGACTTGTTGAGTCCATACCACGCCAAGTAGCAGGGCAAAAGGAGGAGCTACACGGTATTAGGACGTATCCCACGGCTTTTATCACCTCAGTGTAAAGTATAGTGATCGTGAACATTGCGCCGCTACCTCTCCTCTTGGCGACCAGATCCTGGCGATAGAAAACCCTTGCACTTGCAGGATTCGGACGGACGAGTCGACCGCTACCGCGAAGGCGTGCGTAGGTGACCACAGCAGCGGAGACGGGCACTCTTACAGAACCGGCGTGCATAAGAGGTAGGCGCTTGTCCCTGTCTCCCGGCAGGCACCCCGCCTTCCTCACCTGGAACGTTTCGGCCCACGACTCATCCTCAGTGTCCGCGACGTAATGACTAGCGCGCGACTATCGCGGCGAGCAGCGTCCGGTGTTGGGTGGTTCCGCCAGGCGCGGCATGCAGCGGAAAGGCACCGCGGTGCGGCGTGGCGCCGGCGGACATAATCACGCAATTGTGTTCGCCAAATTGCCGTCTCGAATGGCGCGGGGGGGCGGCGTTTATCGGCGCTCCCTTCACAGTGCGCTAGGCGCGGTCGCTGGAAGTTGCAGGTAGTTGTGGCGGCCGGTATTAGCATGAGAATGCATATTCAGGGCCGACAGGCCGCGCGGGGGTGCTGGCGAGCAGTTACTGCTGTCGGAGGATATGCCGGGAGGCAGGGGGTGGCGCGGTACACTCCTACCAGGGGAACCGCTGTTACTATCTGGGAGCCACTGCAGATAGCGGCAGGATGTGGACGTGAGGCTGGAGTTTGGATGGAGGTAGGGAGCGGGGGATGTTGCGGGAGGTGGGCTGTTTCACCCTCTCCTTCCATTCCGCCCCCTCCCACGCTCTCCTTATAGCACTGCAGCTTTAATACTACGATATGTCCCTCCTCCTTCGATCCCCTGGTACACAAACGGTGTACATGTCTTGGTTTTGATCAGGTGGCGCATTATACCCTGACCCAAGTACAGCAGTTACATACAGATGGCGCGCGACGTACCAGGGGTTCCTGAACTGTTAAACTGTAGAGTAATAAAATATGATTACATAACATAACAAAATCGCTATATCAGTAAAATTCTTCTGGGCCTATGACCGCACTGTCCATGTGTAAAACTTCCGACGTTTCGGCCACTATTGCAAGTGGTCTTCCTAATGTTTTTTATTATTATCATTATTTAACTGCGGGTTCTTTATAGGGTGGGCCCAAAAGTAACCGGAATCGCAATGCTGCACATCGTGTACTTGTAGTAGCAGGTTGCGCCGCCAGAGGGCTATAGTAGGAGCTCTGCGTCACCCAACAGTGAGAAGTGTGGTTTCTTTGGCAGTTCTTTGAGTGTGCGTACAGTGCACACGTGACACGAGGAAATGGCTAGTTCTTACGAACAACGTGCGGCAGTGAAGTTCTCTTTCTTGCTCGGCAAGAACGCAGCAGAAACTTTTGCGATGATTCAGACAGCCTACAAAGGACATGCCCTTACTAAAACGTAAGTGTACGAATGGTTTTCTCGGTTTAAAAACGGAGAAATAGTGGTTGAAGAACAGCCCCATTCCGGACGACCTTCAACTGCTCGAAGCGAAGATAACATCGATCAAATCCGTGATATCATGAGTAAAGATCGACGCAGGACAATCGACCACCTCGAGAACTTGTCCGGGTTGTCTTGGATCTCAATTCAGCGCATCTTGACTACCGATTTGGGGATGCGAAGAGTGGCACCAAAATTCGTGCCGAAGCTTCTTACTGGAGATCAAAGGGATCGTCGCGTTCAAGCCTGTCTCGAAATGACGGACACGTTCAAAGATGATCCACATTTTTTTCAACAAAATCATTACAGGTGATGAGTCGTGGTGCTATGGGTACGATCCAGAAAGTAAACAACAGTCATCACAATAGAAGTTGCCTGGCTCACCTCGACAAAAAAAAAAACTCGACAAGTGAAATCGAATGTGAAAACGATGATGATCTGTTTTTTGGCATCAAAGGGATCGTACACTCTGAATTTGTCCCTGAAAACCAAACATTAAACCAACAATTCTATTTTGAGGTTATGAAACGGCTTCGCAGAAGTTTGTTGCGAAAAGTCCGGCTTCGTGGGATTCTGGCGTGTGGTTCCTGCATCACGACAACGCTCCTGCGCACACGGCTCTCAGCGTTCGCAAGTTTTTGGCCTCAACGAAGACGACTACCTTGACCCACGCGCCCTATTCGCCAGATTTAGCACCCTCGGACTTCTTCCTATTCCCGAGGATGAAAAGAGACTTGAGAGGGAAGCGTTTTGCGGACGTGGAAGATGCAAAACGCAATGTCATGAAAGTCCTAGCAGGTATCAAAGAGGACGAATTTAAAGGTGCTTCGAACACTGGAATGAACGTTTGTACAAGTGTATGCTAATGGAGAGAACTTCGAAGGATATTAAGGTTGCATTTGCTTTCTAGAAAGAAATTCCGGTTATTTTTGGGTCCCCTTCGTACTGCCGAAGGAGGCTGTTACCGAATTCTGATAGGCTACTGAGTATGTGTAGTAGGGTGTTAGATGTTCTTTTTGGAAGGTAATAAAAGGACACCTTGAGGAAGGCCACTTGCATTAGTGACCGAGACGTCGACCGTCTTACATACTGACAGTGCGCTCACAGACCCAGAAGAATTTTATTGACTCTGATATTAGATGCGGAAGCCTACATACGAGGGTTGAATGAAAAGTAATGCCTCCACCTTCGTTGATTGGGTTTCTATGGGAATATAATCATTACAATATGATCTTTAACGAGCAATATTCACATTTCCACATAATCACCAGCCAACTGGATATATTTCTGCCAACAATGAACAAGTTTTCAGAAGCCGTCACGGAAGAAGTCGACATTCTATTTCCACAACCACAGTCTCCCAGTTCTCGCAACGTCTTCATCAGAAGCATAATGATGTTCCCGCAGATCGTCTTTCACTATCGGGAAGATATGAAAGTCAGACGGTGCTAAATATGGACGGTATGGAGGATGACGTAAAGTGTCACGATTAAGTCTCTGAAGTTCTGCTGTGGTTGCACGAGAAGTGTGTGGTTTGGTTTCCCTTTTCCTTTCGCAGGCCTACTATAGGTTGAAATAAAGAGGTCCGTTACTATTTGAATCATCTAATTGTTGTGACATTATAAACGACCCATGCCTACTTCCAGTCGTTTATATTGAAACTGGTGACCTCAAATGTTGACTTGCAATTTTTGTAACATTCGACTAGTATTCTTAAAGAGTCGTCTCTTTCGCTTACCAAAAGGATTTTATTCGATTTCTCACATTACTCAGGCAATCGTAATGAAATACTTCACTTCACTTACTTGCGCTTCAGTAGTTTTGCCGCTCACCATACGTGCCAGGTCGCTGTCAAACTACACTAAAACGACAGATGAAGCTCTATTTGAACTGGTAGTTAAAACATCAAGGCGGACATCGTCGGAGATGAATCGCTTTCTGGCCAAATGTTCTTTTAACCTAGGGAACAGGCGATAGTCACTGGGCGCCAAGGCAGGACTATAGGGTGGATGGGTGATTGTGTTCCATTGAAACTGTTACAGGAGAGCACCGGTTTGCCGAGGGACGTGTGGGCGAGCGTTGTCAAGGAGAGTGTGTACTCCCATGCCTAACATTCCTCTTCTCCGGATCTGAATTGCTTGTTAGAGTTTTTTCAGAGTCTCACAGTACCTGTCAGCGTTAATTTTGATCCCAGCGATTCATTTCCGAACACGAGGTGAAAGAAGAGCTTCATAACTTTGTAAACAGCATGGCGGCAAGCTGGTATGACACGGTCATACAAAAACTGCCACAGCGTCTACAAAAATGCATCGACAGAAATGGTTTTCACAGAAGCAGGATTCTTTTGAATTTCATATAAGTGATATGGCTTTGAGCTCAGTAGCACATGTAGGTTATCACCTCACATTCCCAGGTTTGTATTTACTATAACACACACACAAGTAAAGGCTACAGACTTACACTAGGAAAGCCCTATATTTTATATAAGAACGGCAATCTACAATACAATAAATCAACGGATGCACGAAAACTAAAATGATTTAAATATTCTATGGTAAATCAAACTGTGTACCAGATTATCGTATAAGGCAATTATAACCATTACACAGTTATAAAACAATGGATGTAACAGTTCCAAATGAAACAGATATTCAAATACTATGTAAAAAAAATAACCAATTTAATTCACCTGCTGTCATCTTTGCATTTCTGTAATTCAAACAACGGAGTGAAGCATACGAAAAATAAAAATTTTCTTGAGCAGTTAAATATGACTACAAAACGTGTATGTGATGTAATAATAAATAAATAATACTGTAAAACAAGAATATTTAATGCAGAAGTTGACATTTGAAAAGGAAAACTAAATAATTAAAAAGATTTATCTATAATAAATCTAGTATAAATGACCAAGTGAAATAAAAAATTAAAGAGGTAAAGAAAATCAACGATACGGAAACAAATGAACGAAAACCATGCGTATGCATGAAGCATCGGTGGCTGACATTTCGTATTAAGTGCAGAAACAAGTAACACAAAGTGAAATACAAACAGCTGTTAGATGTTCATTGACGATGATATGAAAAGAAAAGGAAACATATGAGCATCTGCCTCGTCTCTGATGTACACATGAATAATTCTGCACTGGAAAAGAAATGTAGACACACACACACACACACACACACACACACACACACACACACTAGGAGAAAGAGATGGGAAGGTTGGCGAATCTTTTTGAAGCATGAATGTATCATTAAATGTTTATCTGAAGAGGGACGGGGGTTTTTTGTCTCACAATGACGACGACCAAATTTCTGCGGGAGGAGGCTCCTGTAATTCATTGACTTCTACAGAGTGAAACAACTTTAGTACAATTTTGTTTGGCTGTCGCTAGAAGAAACCGCTCCTGCGTTCCTCCATTTTGTGGCTCTCCTAGGCCAACGTGAATTGGGTCATGCGGCAAGGCGGTGCGTGCAGCTGTGAACAGCTTGTTCACATCGGCGACCTCTTCAGGCAATTGGCAAAGCGGGCGGCCGCGTCAAGATATGCGGCGCGGCCAATGTAGGCCGTTAGGCAGTCCAGGTAAATGTGGCTCTCTTGCTGAGAAGTACTTTGGTGAGGCGCGTGTGTCTGTGCCAAACACCGTGGATGCACGCAGCCCACAATAGCTGGGCACAGTGACACGATAGCAGCGCGTGTATGCGGACGCCCTGCCACCTTTCCGTCCGAATGGTTGCAGGTAAACAGACAATGCAGAATTTGAACAGGCCAAACTTTTACCAGGGTCATTGTATAGTTCCACTGATCGTAATCCATGTCCTCACAACTGAACAAATGCAGCATGCACCATTAGCTGCAAAAATGGCTCTGAGCACTATGGGATTTAACTTCTGACGTCATCAGTCCCCTAGAACTTAGAACTACTTAAACCTAATTAACCTAAGGACATCACACACATCCACGCCCGAGGCAGGATTCGAACCTACGACCGTAGTGGTCGCGCGGTTCAAGACTGTCGCGCCTAGAACCGCTCGGTCACTCCGGCCGGCCCATTAGCTGCCTCCTATACATGTATTGCTCTATCGTATGTGTTTAGAATGAACAGCATTCAGGCACAGTGTGGTGTCACCGCCAGACACCACACTTGCTAGGTGGTAGCCTTTAAATCGGCCGCGATCCGGTAGTTTACGTCGGACCCGCGGGTCGCCACTATCAATGACTGCAGACCGAGCGCCGCCACACCATGGTGTGTGAGTTCAAATGTGTGTGAAATCTTATGGTACTTAGCTGCTAAGGTCATCATTCCCTAAGCTTACACACCACTTAACCTAAATTATCATAAGGACAAACACACGCACCCATGCCCGAGAGAGGACTCGAACCGCCGCCGGGACCAGCCGCACAGTCCATGACTGCAGCACCTAGACCGGTCGGCTAATCCCGCGCGCCAAACATACCATGGCACAAGACAAAAGAATTCCCAGGTAAAATAAAGGATAACCCGAACCAGAACAATTGCAAGAAACGAAAAAATTCTAAATTAAATCTTAATGAAAATAAAGCATACCTCCAAAAGAACAAATGCAAGAAACTGAACACGTTCAATAATCACAAACTCCACAATGTCATTCAGAACTAGGGAAAGCCCAGTGGCATTCTTGGGTGCTACCTCGGCCGACGAATCACACGTGATCGTCTCCCTGTAAAGAGTCAGTCAAATGGCTGTCCTCTAAACTGCACATGTTCATGGAAAATTGTTAATTCTTTTTTAAATGAACCACGATTTTCTAATCATGGCTGAGCCGGCACGTAAAAAGAAGATGTTTAATTTAGATATTATTTTATTACGGATGTCATTATACACTATTGGCGATTAAAATTGCTACACCAAGACGAAATGCAAATGATAAACGGGTATTCATTGGACAAATATATTATACTATAACTGACATCTGATTACATTTAACGAAATTTGGCTGCATAGATCCTGAGAAATCAGTACCCAGAACAACCACCTGTGGCCGTAATAAAGGCCTAGATAGGCCTGGGCATTGAGTCAGAGCTTGGATGGCGTGTATAGGTACAGCTGCCCATGCAGCTTCAACACAATACCACAGTTCATCAAGAGTAGTGACTCGCGTATTGTGACCAGCCAGTTGCTCGGTCATTATTGACCAGACGTTTTCAATTGGTGAGAGATCTGGAAAATGTGTCAGCCAGGGCAGCATTCGAACATTTTCTGTATCCAGAAAGGCCAATACAAGACCTGCAGCATGCGGTCGTGCATTATCTTGCTGAAATGTTGGGTTTCGCAGGGATCGAATGAAGGGTAGAGCCACGGACGGAACACATCTGAAATGAAACTTCCACTGTTCAAAGTGCCGTCAATGCGACCAAGAGGTGACCGAGACGCGTAACTATTGGCACCCCATACCATCACGGCAGTATTGCGATGACGAATACACGCTTCCAATGTGGGTTCACCGAGATGTCGCCAAACACGGATACGACCATCATGACGCTGTAATCAAAACCTGGATTCATCCAAAAAATGACGTTTTTCCATTCGTGCAACCAGCTTCGTAGTTAAGTGCACCATCGCAGGCGCTCCTGGCTGTGATGCAGCTCAAGGGTAACCGCAGCCATGGTCTCCGAGCTGATAGTCCATGCTGCTGCTGCTAACGTCGTCGAACTGTTCGTGCAGATGGTTGTTGTCTTGCAAACGTCCCCATCTGTTGACTCAGGGATCGAGATGTGGCTGCACCATCCATTACGGCCATGAGGATAAGATGCCTGTCATCTGGACTGCTAGTGATACGAGGCCGTTGGGATCCACCATGGCGTTCCGTATTACTCTCCTGACCCCAACGATTCCATATTGAATCTCGACGAACGCGAGCAGCAATGTCGCGATACGATAAACCGCAACCGCGATAGGCTACAATCCGACCTTTATTAACGTCTGAAACGTGATGGTACGCATTTCACGTCCTTACACGAGGCATCAGAACAACGTTTCTACTGCTGTTTGTGTATGAGAAATCGGTTGGAAACTTTCCTCATATCAGCACGTTGTAGGGGTCGCCACCGGCGCCCACCTTGTGTGAATGCACTGAAAAGCTAATCATCTGCATGTCACAGCATCCTGTCGGTTAAGTTTAGCGTCTGTAGCACGTCATCTTCGTGGTGTAGCAATTTTAGTGGCCAGTAGTGTACTTATCCATCTTTGTTGAGGAAGCAAACTGCCTGATACTTGCAACGGGTATTGCCGACGTATCCCATGAAATGTGCACCTTGGTGAACGAACATTGCTTAAGAGTTGCAAATGAAAGGGAGACGAGGTGCTAAGAAACTTCAAGTATAGAAAATATTTTATAAACCCAGATACTAAAAGTAAAAGCAGAAGTTTTGGCTCACGGAAGAAGGGCATGGGAGCAACATAACAAGCCTCTAGAGAACCCACGCAACATGTGGACGTACTTGAACAGGAGGAAAGTTCACCCATAAAATCTCAAATGAAATTTTGAGGCCGGAGGGATGTGGGAAGGACATTGCCTTTAGATAAGTAGAGTCAAATTCACACTGATCTGAGGGCCGCCTGTGGAAAAACAGGTGCTACCTAATATACAGAAAAGAACACCTAGGTGGCAAACTCAATCTACAAATTACAACTATCGAAAATTTCGAAACCGACAGTAAACCGAAAGGCAGCTACATTATGGACAGTATGACGATAAGCAGAAACGCATTAATAGTCACCTCTGTTAGAATGACAAACTGAGGAACGATGATTGACATCGCAGTTTAGCCAGGTTACCTCATAACACAGATGGCACTCCTCTCAGTCGTCTGGTCGGAACTGGAAACAGTGGCAGCCTTTCTGGAGCCATCCCCTTCGTGTTACTTGTCTGTACTACTATCGTTTAAAATACACATTCGCTGTTTCTTAGTGAAAATATATCGCACGTGGGTTAGTTGTTGGCAAAAAATAGTACCAGCAAGGAATTGTACCCCCCCCCCCCCCCCCCCTCATCGGGGAGGAGGTTTTCGAAATGCACAGCATCCGTTTTGAGCCACCAGGTGCTAAATATTATGTTCACACTGCCCTTTTCTCGAGTATATGTACAATCCTGGAAATGGAAAAAAGAACACATTGACACCGGTGTGTCAGACCCACCATACTTGCTCCGGACACTGCGAGAGGGCTGTACAAGCAATGATCACACGCACGGCACAGCGGACACACCAGGAACCGCGGTGATGGCCGTCGAATGGCGCTAGCTCCGCGGCATTTGTGCACCGCCGCCGTCAGTCTCAGCCAGTTTGCCGTGGCATATGGAGCTCCATCGCAGTCTTTAACACTGGTAGCATGCCGCGGCAGCGTGGACGTGAACCGTATGTGCAGTTGACGGACTTTGAACGAGGGCGTATAGTGGGCAACCGGGAGGCCGGGTGGACGTACCGCCGAATTGCTCAACACGTGGGGCGTGAGGTCTCCACAGTACATCGATGTTGTCGCCAGTGGTCGGCGGAAGGTGCACGTGCCCGTCGACCTGGGACCGGACCGCAGCGACGCACGGATGCACGCCAAGACCGTAGGATCCTACGCAGTGCCGTAGGAGACCGCACCGCCACTTCCCAGCAAATTAGGGACACTGTTGCTCCTGGGGTATCCGCGAGGACCATTCGCAACCGTCTCCATGAAGCTGGGCTACGGTCCCGCACACCCTTGGGCCGTCTTCCGCTCACGCCCCCACATCGTGTAGCCCGCCTCCAGTGGTGTCGCGACAGGCGTGAATGGAGGGACGAATGGAGACGTGTCCTCTTCAGCGATGAGAGTCGCTTCTGCCTTGGTGCCAATGATGGTCGTATGCGTGTTTGGCGCCGTGCAGGTGAGCGCCACAATCAGGACTGCATACGACCGAGGCACACAGGGCCAACACCCGGCATCATGGTGTGGGGAGCGATCTCCTACACTGCCCGTAGACCTCTGGTGATCGTCGAGGGGACACTGAATAGTGCACGGTACATCCAAACCGTCATCGAACACATCGTTCTACCATTCCTAGACCGGCAAGGGAACTTGCTGTTCCAACAGGACAATGCACGTCCGCATGTATCCCGTGCCACCCAACGTGCTCTAGAAGGTGTAAGTCAACTACCCTGGCCAGCAAGATCTCCGGATCTGTCCCCCATTGAGCATGTTTGGGACTGGATGAAGCGTCGTCTCACGCGGTCTGCACGTCCAGCACCAACGCTGGTCCAACTGAGGCGCCAGGTGCAAAAGGCATAGCAAGCCGTTCCACAGGACTACATCAAGCATCTCTACGATCGTCTCCATGGGAGAATAGCAGCGTGCATTGCTGCGAAAGGTGGATATACACTGTACTAGTGCCGACATTGTGCATGCTCTGTTGCCTGTGTCTATGTGCCTGTGGTTCTGTCAGTGTGATCATGTGATGTATCTGAACCCAGGAATGTGTCAATAAAGTTTCCCCTTCCTGGGACAATGAATTCACGGTGTTCTTATTTCAATTTCCAGGAGTGTATTTAGTTAGGGCTCAGCCATTAATGCTTCTTAAGAAGTTAATACAATCAGTCAACAGTAGGAACTAGAATTCGCGTTGAGCAGAAACTCATTAATAGTCACTTCTTTGATTTTTGTTGTTTTAGATTAGAGCATGCAGTACTGAACCTTGACTGTTCAATGCAAGTGGCGTATGACGCTTATACAGTCACACTTCATCCCATATGGAACCAGGCTATGAACGACTATGGCTAGCATCACACACGTGCTTCAAATTAAGTGAAATGAATGCTACTGGGAAGCTTAATTTATATGATTCACAAAAGATTATAGGGAACCTTCTAACGGGCACGTTTCATGCTGAACGAAGGGACGAAACCAGACTACTATCGCCCAGAAAATAAGACTTTTACCCATGCTATGCTCGTCTTGGTAGCAATTACATCGACTCCCAATCCTTCATACTAATCCTTCCTTACAGTAGTACGTCAGTGCACTTTGCTACCCATAGTCATTATGTTATGTTGTACCACCCATTCCCTGTACCAGTCCACAACGTTTCCACGTATCCTCAGATAACTAGGAACACTTTTGCTCTGTAAGGTCCCTATGTATTGGAAAATCCTGACTGTGCGTAAGATTGCCTGTAGAAAGTTAACCTGTTGGAAATGCCCTCTTATAACACGAAGGTTTTTACCCATGAAATTTTATTATAATAAATTCGTAAGAGAAGGGCCTAGGCTTACTTTGTGCAGTGCGGTGATCTATTGGCATAAATAAACATTGAATTAACTTTAATAATCAAATTTCCTGTCAGCAAGTTCATGACTTGACCAGCAAAACACGTAAATGTCCTGTGTTATAGACAAAGACATGCCCAATGAGCGTACGTGGTTATTCTATCTTAACACTTCTGCACAAAATGTTTAACACTATGCTGCACTAGAATAAACAATGTATGCAACCTGAGATGTCGTCGGCTGCTTCGAAGGTCTGGATGCAACGTACCTTCAAAACGGTGAAAGCTCGTAGATATTAGTACTAATTGTAATACAAGACAAATAAATGCTGACTGCGAAAGTGGTTTTTGAGAATAAGTAATTTTGCTGAAGGCAAATAACTATAGCAGAGCCGCTTTCTTATGAATAAATCTTTCGATGACTTTTGAAGCAGTTTTCCAAGACAGAAGTATCCTCTTTTGCACAAGCACCCGGCCAAAGTTCTCTCAGTGTTTGGTTTCACGTATATTTGTGAGCGCTTTTTCTCGGTTTTAAAGCTTGCTAAAACTAAGAGCCGTTCACTACCTAGCGATGAAAATTTGACTAATTCTTTTAGGTTAGCAGTCTCCCGGAATACTGTACCTAACCTAGGTAAAATCATTTCTTAGAAAAAGGAAAAGGTGTAAAATGTTAATTGACTTGTTTAAAAATGTTGACTGTGAGGATTAAAGGTCTTTATAACCTATTTCTTAGTAAGTTTTCAAACTTGGTCAATTAAAATTATTACGTCCAGAACAGCCAACTAAGGATCCGATGTCTAAAGTCTTACAAGGGATACAAAAAACTGTAGTATGGAGTGCAACAAAAATATTTACTTGCAGCTACTAATAGTATGAATGAGACTCGATATATCTTACGTAAAATTATTTCTAAAATAGAGTATTTATGACACTAGTTCATTTAAGAAATTGATATATCTTTCAGAAGACGCCTACAGTACATATGACGAGTGTGCATGTACAATACTAATAGACACAACCTGTGGATCTTGGATGTTGTTTTGTAAAGCTTCGTGTAATAATTCTGCCACAGGAGCATTAATTGTTACCTAAACAGTAAATTGTTTGATTGTTTTACCGCTCGTCAATCACTTTTACAGGGGTGCGCTTCCTCTGTTATTTTGTTTACGTTTGGTCTGACTGCGGGAGAGTCCAGGACAGAGTAGTGCTGTCCGGTCTCACTCGCTCCGCAGCTACCTCTCTCGCCCCTATGCCGACACTAGCGACACACGGTCGCGTACGGGGCGCTGAACTACACTGCCGGGTGCAATTCTTGGATGAGCCTGGTATACGCAATAAGCCCACCAGAAACGATACTTTTTACAATAACAATAATTGCACTGAAACCATCGCGATTTGTTATGTTCCCCAAGAAATTACGAGAGGGTTCTTAATAGAGTGTGTGATCTCCACAGACAACGATGCGTGGTTAGCCACAAGATTGGTAAGGTCTTCTTGTGGGAGGGCGCTGCAATCCTCCACCAGTGCTGCTGGCAACTGGACAGCCAAGACGTTCATGATGGACAGCGCTGGATGTATCCTCACATGCCGAGAGGTGTGAGCACTTAATGCACCCAGGACCCCACTGTCAGAGACGATTGTTTTGCTGATCCAGATATTATGGTGTCGGAGGTATAATACTGCATGGGCAATACTAACCTCCAAATCTTTGAACAAAGCACACTCACTGGTCAACGTCAGTGTGAGACTGGACTCCTTCTCCATATGCGTTTCTTGAGGGGTGCATTCGGCGCTGACTTCAGTTTTACGGATGACAATGTGTGTCAGCATTGTAGAGCAGATGAGGAAGCCCTTCGAACGAGATGATATCCGGTGAATGTTCTGGCCTGCCCGGTCCGACAGTCTTAAATCCCATCCATCACATGGTAGGTGAGTTGGGTAGATGTGTCGCAGCTCGTTCACCTGCACCAACGATCGTCCTCAAGCTGTCAACTGCATTGATCGAGGAATGGAACGCCCTATCAGTCATGTTGCCTGCATGGGAGCCCCTTGCAGAGCAGGCATTGCTATTCGTGGTGATACGCCACACTATTCAGAACCATGTCCCGCCTTTCGCGTTGTCCATGGGACAGCCATAATCGCGGTTTTTCATTTGTAATCTTTGAATAGGAGTGCCATTTCTGTTCGTTTCACTGCGTATTTGTTTCAGTTACCTTCTGTACTATGCTGTAGCAGTTCTTTCTAGGAAGAGCATTCAGTAGGTATTGCAACAGTTTTTTCTCGGCTAATTTCCGGTTCATGATTCTCCGATAGGGGGCGGCGCTAGACATAGCCTTCAATGGCGTCTGTAACACATTGCGCTGCTAGTTGAAAGCTGTCAGTGAGTTTCTTTTGGCAGGGAAACCAAAGCATTACATGATATTCATAGGCTCTTGCAAAATGGCTGCGGTGATGTGTCAGTGAACAAAAGCTCGATGAGGGTGAGGTGTCAGTCATTTTCCTCAACTAGACGTCCCCGTTGGTGCTGACACATTCGTCCAACAGTTGGGGTACTCAGAGGTGTGTGCCAGATGGATTCCTCGCTGCCTAATAGAAGAGCAATGAAGGAACATCTGTCCGGAATTGCTTGCACGTGACAAGGCTGAACGAGACAATTTTTTTCCCGAACGTGCTCACAGGTGATAAAACATGGGTTTATCACTTCGAACCGGAAATAAAACTGTTCCGGTGTAAGAGTCAAGAGCCAGCAGGACGGTCAGGAACGGTAAGGCAGAGAGGGCTGTGAAGAAGACGTGAGCCAATAGTACGCTGACCGACCCCTCTCTTGGACGACAACGAGACACCAGCGGCCTCTAGCCGAATAGAAGATAAGCGCCGCGCCTCCTGGCCGCGGACCAGTTAAAGACTAGCCGTTTACGAGCTCTACAACAGCGACTTGGGAACTGTACTGTTTCACTTGAATTAGGAGTTGTGCATACTGAGATTTTCTTATTTTGTCTTATTTTGCTTACGGCACACCACTGAAAATTCTCATACTTAAGTAATGTGTGTCCGCAGCTCTTGGTCTTACGGTAGCGTTCTCGCTTCCTAGCATGGAATCAGAGGCTCGATTACCGGAGGGGTCAGGGATTTTCCTTGCCTCGAGATGACTGGGTGTTATTGTGTCGTATAGATCATCATCATTCATTCCCATTACGGTCGAGGAAAGCAATGGCAAACCACCTCCGCTAGGATCTTGCCTAGTCAGCGGTGTGAGTCTCCTGCATCGTCCCCTACGCTCCTCAGAGAATGGGACCTAATCATTTTCATCCTTCTCTTTTAAGCCCGCTCGGTTCGCCGTGCGGTCTAACGCATGGCTTTCCGGGCGGGAAGGAGCACCTGGGCCCCAGGATGAATCCGCCCCGCAGATTTCTGTCGAGGTCCGGTGAACCAGCCAGTATGTGGATGGTTTTTAGGCGGTTTTCCATCTGCCTCGGCGAATGCGGGCTGCTTCCCCTTATTCCACCTCAGTTACACTATGTCGGCGTGAGACGTTTCCTGGGGGGTTCACCGGGGGCCGAACCGCACAATAACCCCGGTTGGCTTCGGTGTGGGGCGGCGGAGGGGTGAAGTGGACTGCGGTAGTCGTCGTGGTGTTGTGGGCCACTGCTGTTGCGACGCGAACGGAGCCTCTCCGTCGTTTCTAGGTCCCCGGTTAACATACCGTACATACTACACCATAAGTAATGTGAAGAGTTTGACAGAGTACTGAGGCAACACTGACCCTTCGACTTACCTTAGATTAAGGAAACGCAAACCCACATTTCTAGCATTTGAAGACTGAGAAAAAACTTTTGAGAACGGAACAATCCCAAATTCTGAAGGTGGCAGGGGTCAATAACGAAAGGCTAGTTACAATTTGTACAGAAACCAGATGGCAGGTATAAGAGTGGAGGGGCATGAAAGGGAAGTAGTGGTTGGGAAGGAAGTGAAATAGGATTGTAGAACAAGAACGGGACCAACGACGAATGAAGAGAACCGTTCACAGAAGTGCAACCATGCCGTAAATTGCTGCAGACTTCAGTGCTGGGCCATCAACGTCAGCGTGAGAACCATTCAACGAAACATCATCGATAAGGGTTTTCGGAGCCGAAGGCCAACTCGTGTACCCTTGATGACTGCACGACACAAAGCTTTACGTCTCGTCTGGGCCCGTCGACACCGACATTGGACTGTTGATGACTGGAAACATGTTGCCTGGTCGAAAGAGCCTCATTTCAAATTGTGTCGAGCGGATGGACTTGCACGGGTATGGAGACAGCCTTATGAATCCATGGGCCCTGCATGGCAGTAAGAGGACTGTTAAAGCTGGTGGAGGCTGTGTAATGGTGTGGAGCCTGTGCAGTTGGAGTCTCTGACACTTGACATGTACGTAAGCATCCTGTCTGACCACCTGTATCCATCCATGTCCGTTGTGCATTGCGACGGAGCCGTCCGGTGTGTGGACGAGCAGTTCTAGGCGCTTCAGTCTGGAACCGCGTGAGCGCTACGGTCGCAGGTTCGAATCCTGCCTCGGGCATGGATGTCTGTGATGTCCTTATTCTAGTTAGGTTTAAGTAGTTCTAAGTTCGAGGGGACTGTTGACCTCAGATATTAAGTCCCTTAGTGCTCAGAGCCATTTGAACCATTTCAACCATTCCAACGGACTTGGGCAATTCCAGCAGGACAATGCGACACTCCACACGTCGAAATCGCTACAGAGTGGCTCCAGGAACATTCTTCTGAGTTTAAACACTTCCGCCGGCCAGCAACCCGCCCAGACATGAACATTATTGAGCATATCAGGGAGGCCTTGCAATGTGCTGTTCAGAAGACATCTCCACCCCCTCGTAATCTTACGGATTTATGGACCGCCCTGCAGGATTCATGGTGTCAGTTCCCTCCAGCACTACTTCAGACGTTATTCGAGTCCATGCCACGTGGTGTTGTGGTACTTCCGCGGGCTCGCGGTTGCCCTAAATGATATTAGGCATTTGTACCAGCTTCTACATCTACATACATACTCCGCAATCCATCATACGGCGCGTGGCTGAGGGTACCTCGTACCACAACTAGCATCTCTCCCTAATCAACTCCCAAACAGAATGAGGGAAAAATGACTGCCTATACGCATCTGTACGAGCCCTAATCTCTTTTATCTTATCTTTGTGGTATTTCCGCGAAATATAAGTTGGCAGCAGTAAATTTGTACTGCAGTCAGCCTTAAACGCTGGTTCTCTAAATTTGCCCAGCGAAATTCACGAAAAGAACGCCTCACTTCCTCCAGAGACTCCCACCCAAGTTCCTGAAGCATTTCCGTAACACTCGCGTGATGATCAAACCTACCAGTAACAAATGTAGCAGCCCGCCTCTGAATTGCTTCTGTGTCCTCCCTCAACCCGACCTGATAGGGATCCCAAACCCTCGAGCAGTACTCAAAAATAAGTCCTATTAGTGTTTTATAAGCGGTCTCCTTAACAGATGAACCTCATCTTCCCAAAATGTTACCAATGAACCGAAGACGACTATCCGCTTTCCCCACAACTGCCATTACATGCTTGTCCCACTTCATATCGCTCTGCAATGTTACACCCAAATATTTAATCGACGTGACTGTGTCAAGCGGTACACTACTAAGGGAGTATTCAAACATTAAGTGATCCTTTTTCCTATTCATCTGCATTAATTTCCATTTATCTATATTTCGAGTTAGCTGCCATTCTTTACACCAATCACAAATCCTGTCGAAGTCATCTTTTATCCTCCTACATTCACTCAACGACGGCACCTTCCCATGTAAGTAGGCTGTTTAGGTTTTCTTATTGGTAACGCCACATAGCGCTCTGTATGAAAAATCACGGGCTGTGCTGTGCGCAGTCTGAGGCTAGTTTGCATTGTTGTCTGCCATTGTAGTGTCGGGCAGCGGCAGCTGGATGCTAACAGCGCATAGCGTTGCGCAGTTGGAGGTGAGCCGCCAGCAGTGGTGGATGTGGGGAGAGAGGTGCCGGAGTTTTGAAATTCGTAAGACTGGATGTCATGAACTGCTATATACATTATGACTTTTGAACACTAGTAAGGTAAATACATTGTTTGTTCTCTATCCAAATCTTTCATTTCCTAACTATGCCTATCGGTAGTTAGTGCCTTCAGCAGTTCGAATCTTTTATTTAGCTGGTTGTAGTGGCGCTCGCTGTAATGCAGTAGTTGGAGTAACGAAGATTTTTGGTGAGGTAAGTGATTTGTGAAAGGTATAGGTTAATGTTAGTCAGGGCCATTCTTTTGTAGGGATTTTTGAAAGTCAGATTGCGTTGCGCTAAAAATATTGTGTGTCAGTTTAAGCACAGTCTTGTATAAATTTTTCTAAGGGGACGTTACAACACCCAAATATTTAATCGACGTGATTGTGTCATGCGGTACACTACTAAGGGAGTATTCAAACATTAAGTGATTCTTTTTCCTATTCATCTGCATTAATTTCCATTTATCTATATTTCGAGTTAGCTGCCATTCTTTACACCAATCACAAATCCTGTCGAAGTCATCTTGTATCCTCCTACATTCACTCAACGACGACACCTTCCCGTGCACCACAGCATCATCAGCAAACAGCCGCACATTGCTATCCACCCTATCCAAAAGATCATTTATGTAGATAGAAAACAACAGCGGACCTACCACACTTCCCTGGGGCACTCCAGGTGATGCCCTCACCTCCGATGAACACTCACCATCGAGGACAACGTACTTGGTTCTATTAAGAAGTCTTTGAGCCACTCACATATTTGGGAACCAATCCAATATGCTCGTACCTTAGTTAGGAGTCTGCAGTGGGGCACCGAGTCAAACGCTTTCCAGAAGTCTAGGAATATGGCATCCGTCTGATACCGTTCATACATGGTTCGCAAGATATGTGGAAAAAGGGTGAGCTGCGTTTAGCAGGAGCGATGCTTTCTAAGGCCGTGCTGATGCATGGACAGCAACTTATCTGTCTCAACGAAATTCATTATATTCGAACTGAAATTATGTTCGAGAATCCTGGAACAAACCGATGTTAAGGATATTGGTCAGTAATTTTGAGGAGCCGTCCTTCTATGCTTCTTATATACAGGCGTCACCTACGCTTTTTTCCAGTCGCTCGGGTCTTTACCTTGGGCAAGAGATTCGCGATAAATGCAAACTGAGTAAGGAGCCAATGCAGTAGAGTACTCTGTAAAACGGAATTGGGCTCCCATCAGGACCTGGCGATTTATTTATTTTCTACCCATTCAGCTGCTTCACAACCCCAGGGATGTCTATCACTATGTCCTACATACGGGAATCTGTACGAGACTAAAACGGCGGTATGTTATTACGATTCTCCTGCGTGAAAGATTTCTCAAATGCTAAATTTAAAATTTCAGCTTTCGTTTTGCTGTCTTCCGTTGCCAGGCCAGACTGATCAGTGAGTCACTGGATGGAAGCCTTCGACCCGATTAGCGATTTTACGTAAGACCAGAATTTCCTTGGGATTTCAGTAAGATCTTTTGCTAAGTTATGACGGTGGTAGTGGTTCTATGCTTCGCGCATCGCTCTTTTTACAGCAGCACGAATCTCTATTAACGTTTGCCTGTCCTCCTTCTCCAGATCTTTCGTGTACCGAGAGTGCAATTGTCTTCGGTTGCTGAGCATTCTCCGAATTGCGCTGTTAAACCACAGTGGATCTTTTCCGTCCGTAACCCACTTTTGAGGCACATACTTCTCCAATGCGTGATTTACAATGTATTTAAAATTTGCCCATAATTCTTCCACGTCCATCGTACCGGAAGTAAATGAAGTCGATTCATTTACTAAGATACTAGTCTTTCAGGTGACACGTACGTAAGCATCCTGTCTACTGACCTGTATCCATCCATGTCCGTTGTGCATTCCGACGGACTTGGGCAATTCCAGTAGGACAATGCGACACCCCACACGTTCAAATTGCTCCAGAGTGGCTCCAGGAACAGTCTTATTAGTTTGAACACTTCCGCTGGCCATCAAACTCCCTAGACATGAATATTATAGAGCGTATCTGGGATGCCCCGCAACGTGCTGTTCAAAAGACATAAGACATCTCCACCCCTTCGTACTCTTATGGTTTTTTGGTTAGCTGTGCAAGAAGGCATCTGTTTCCTCCAGGACTACTTCAGACGTTGAGTCCATGCCACGTCGTGCTGCGATACATCCGCGTCTAGCGGGGTCGCTACACGATATTAGGCAGGTGTACCAGCTTCTTTTGCTCTTCAATGTATCTTTTATTGACTGCAAATGCCAGACTCAAGTTCCAATACAATAATTAACAAAAGAGATCAAGATAAATCAGTTTCATAGGGAGATCACAACTTAAGTAGCTGTAAAATGTGTGTGCAATGAATCCACGTCCCATTAAAAAACTTTCCCAACGGGAAGCTACTTATATCAACAAAATCGACGCTGTAACACATTTCCCGGGCTCTGCGTGTACGTATCATTAGAGAGGGCTGCCTCGGCTTGTTTCCAGGGGCTTTGCGTGTCCAACAGCAAGTGGAGAAGGCCGTAGGAAAGCGCGGTGTCGGCTGGTGTCCGGCGATGCTCCGCACGTTCCGCTCGGCCGGACACGTCGTCATTTTCGTCGCTTTCTGCGGCCGCCCCCGACAGCGGCATCGCCGCGGGGTGCCGAAAGCGCTGACTAATGCCGTGGCGCGCCGGGGGCGGCCCTGCGCAGCGCAGCGCCACGTAAACAATCCCCCTAATTGCGACCGCCGGCGTCGGTCCGGCGTCCGGTCGTGACCGGAGGAAGATTCAATCAGGGCTGCCACCGCCGCTGTGCCGTGCCGCGCCGTGGCTCCCAGTCAGACGCACACACAAGGCTGAAAGGTCGACCTACGGGCAATGACGCATGAGCTCAGCGGATACCGAGCACCGCGTAATTGTTTCACTGTTTCGCAACATGTCACACAGACGTTATCGTCTGCAGCGCCGCAATTACCCTATACCACTCTAATGTTTCTGTCCTCCAACCCTAGCCGGGATATTACACTGGAATAATATGCAGTCTACTTTGTATAATCACAAAAATTTACACTACTGGTCATTAAAATTGCAACACCAAAAAGAAATGCAGATGATAAACGGGTATTCATTGGACAAATACATTATACTAGGACTGACATGTGATTACATTTTAACGCAATTTGGGTGCATAGATCCTGAGAAATCAGTACCCAGAACAACCACCTCTGGCCGTAATAACGGCCTTGATACGCCTGGGCATTGAGTCTATCAGAGCTTCGATGGCGTGTAAAGGTACAGCTGTCCATGCATCTTCAGTACGATACCACAGTTCATCAAGACTAGTGACTGGCGTATTGTGACGAGCCAGTTGCTCGGCCACCATTTACCAGACGTTTTCAGTTGGTGAGAGATCTGGAGAATGTGCCGGCCAGGGCAGCAGTCGAACATTTTCTGTATCCAGAAAGACCCGTACAGGACCTGCAACATGCGGTCGTTCATTATCCTGCTGAAATGTAGTGTTTCGCAGACATCGAATGAAGCATAGATCCACGGGTCGTAACACATATGAAATGTAACGTCCACTGTACAAAGTGCCGCCAATGTGAACAAGAGGTGACCGGACGTGTAACCAATGGCACCCCATACCATCACGCCGGGTAATACGCCAGTATGGCGATGACGAATACACGCTTCCAAAGTGCGTTCACCGCGAGGTCGCCAAACGCGGATGCGACCATCATGATGCTGCAAATAGAATCTGGACCCATCCGAAAAAATGACGTTTTGCCATTAGTGCACCCAGATTCGTCGTTGAGTACACAATCACAAGCGCTCCTGTCTGTTATGCAGTGTCAAGGTTAACTGTAGCCATGGTCTCCGAGCTGATAGTCCATGCTGCTGCTGCTAACGTCGTCGAACTGCTCGTGCAGTCTTGCAAACGTCCTCATCTCTTGACTCAGAGATCGAGACGTGGCTGCACGATCCGTTACAGCCATGCGGATAAGATGCCTGTCATCTGGACTGCTAGTGATACGAGGCCGTTGGGATCCAGCACAGCGTTCCGTGTTACCCTCCTGAACCCACCGATTCCATGTTCTGCTAACAGCCATTGGATCTCGACCAACGCGAGCAGCAATGTTGCGATACGATAAACCGCAATTGCGATAGTCTACTATCCGACCTTTATCAAAGTAGGAATCGTGATGGTACGCATTTCTCCTCGTCACACGAGGCATCACAACAATCTGACCAATATAAATGTTTCTCGAAGTGGAGGAAAGGGAAACAAGCTTTAAAACTAAATTTATTAAGATTTGATGCCATCTGCAAGACTTTGTTTGCTTGCAAAAATTCACATAATATCACGTTAATGAATATATTGCATAACTTTCACGATTTCTGTTTTACAATGTTGCCAGATGCAACTACAGTTTTGAGAACTACCGGTTTTGCTTTGGTAAAATAATGTGTAGTCCACAGCCAGTAAACAGCTACACGAACGTGACAAAGCTTCCAAAATCACCCTAATACCCGACGATAGAGTTCTAGTATTGATAATTTTATACTGTATCAAGACAACCCTCTTCTCTATGGTTTGTAACTGCGCTGTGCAGCTTTGCTAAATGCCCTGCGGAATTAGCAACTCTGCACCTACACGTGGCACTGTGCTACACCCCAAAGAGTCCTGGAGAGGACGTCTTTTCGACCTCTCAAATTTCACACTTCTTTTCTCTGTTGTAGAGCAGAGAGTGCTTTTATTCGACTAGTCCATCTGTGTGCATAGAGTATGTATAAGTGACTATGTTCTTCAGGATCTACTACAATAACTCTGTCATGTAAAACGTAATGAAGAACTAGGGGACCATCAAGTAACTTCTTTGTTCTCAACCAAATGGCAAAGTAATATAGAGATCTTCCTCGGCAGCAAGGGGGGAGGTGTGTACAGGTACGGATGACGGGCACGTAAACTGCTGCCGTGTTTTAGATGTGCTGCGAATCGGCGAATCGGCGTGCTTGATCGGTCCGTTCCTGTGGCCTGATAACGACTGTACGAGCAGTTTCCTCGGACTGGATTTTTTTGCATGAAACGCCGTAAAATTTGGAAATTTGTTGTAAATTCTATGGGACCAAACTGCTGAGGTCATCGATCCCTAAACTTAAGAGGTACTTAATCTCACTTAAACTAACTTACGCTAAGGACAACACACATACACTCATGACCGAGGGAGGACTCGAACCCCAGAGCGGAGTAGTGGGGGGGGGGGGGGGGGGGGGGAGCCGCGCGAACCGCGACAAGGCGACTCAGGCCATGCTAGTTTTGGGTACTGATACTTCTATGTTATATTCTTCGACAGTTCGTTCAAGACCGTAAGCAGCTCTTTGAAGATCATCCACTCATTTTTGTGTGACTATAAGATCATCTGCCAGCGGGCTCTCCGCAGTGCTCGGGCACCGCCGAATCACCGCAGTTAAGCGCTGTCTGGCTAGACTACTACTTGGATGGGTGACCGTCCAGTCCTGCCGAGCGCTGTTGGCCAGCTGGGTGCACTCATCCCTTATGGGGCTAACTGAGGAGCTACTTGATTGAGGATTAGCGCCTTCTGGCACTCAAACTGACAACGGCTGAAAGACTGGTGTGCTAACCAGATGCTCCTCCATATCCGTATAGTGTACCGCCTTTCCGCTGAGGATGACACGACAGCCGGTCGGTACGTTTGATGCTTCTGAGGATTGTCGGGACGGAGCTGTCTAGATTTAGTAAGATCATCTGCAAAATGTAAAACAATTACTGCTGTGTCTCGATTTACTTTTATCCCAGGGCTTATCTGCGTTTCCTATACTTTAACGGTGCAGTCATTGTATATATTAATTAATGTGGAGGAAATGCTCTACACTTGTCCTAGCCCTTAAGTATTTTTTAATTTAATATTATTAACTCCTGTGCTATTCATTAAAATACGCTGTTGGGTATGTTGTTTTTAGTATTCGAATTTAATGGCGGAAGTAGTCTATTAAGCTCATATTTACCAAAATTGGAATCTATTTACTTTATTGAAAGCTATTTTGAAGTCGATAATTCAGTTTGACTCTCAAGTGTTTTCAAGGATCCGGACCTGAATCCGCAGAAACGGAATCGTTAAAGGATGACTTTGTTGTCCGTGTGTCTACCAGTCTCCTTGTCCGTTCGTTAAACTTCGTTTTCTCAGGAACGGATAGATGTTTCAAGTTAATCTTCATGTCGAGTACGAAAGTGGAAGTGTAATAAACATAAGCTTTTAAGTCAATGCTATAGAAAGATACGGACATTTATGACGCACATTTCGATACTCCTAAACTCACTCTTCAAAACCTGTAGGGTACTTCCCTTTAGCCTAGGAATCACGACATTTGGCAAGAAGCAAGATTTTACAGTGCAACTGGAGGGGGACAGCAAACTTAACAAAAAAAAAAAAAAAACTTCTAGAAAGCTTTAAAACTCCCACGACCATTATCTTGCCAGATTAATGTCAGTAGCATGTAAAAATCATCGAGATTATCGATTCCCGGAATGGATGAACTGTCTATATACATAATTAAGTTTATACGGAACCCTTAGGACGCCAGTCCTACTGGCACGTGGCGAATTATTCTACTGTTTGCCTTAGACTTACTGATATTAGCTATTGGAGGACGACCGTTTCTATTACCTGCTTGCTCTTCCTCTAATACTACATACATCAATAAAAGTTTTGCATCACCTCGGTTCCGAGAGTTCCAGAACCTGTACAGAAAATTGGAATAGAGATCAACATAAACACCATTTCCGCCCTTTTTATTTCTGATGAAAACCACTGATTGTATATCGTAACGCCATACAGCGAGACCTTCAGAAGTGGTGGTGTAGATTGCTGTACACACTGGTACATGCATTGATGCATGCCTGTAATCGTCGTGGCATACTATCCACAAGTTCACCATGGCACTGTTTGTCCAGATTGTCCCACTCCTCAACGGCGATGCGGCGTAGATTCCTCAGAGTGGTTGGTGGGTCACGTCGTCCATAAACAGCCGTTTTCAATCATCTCAGGCATTATCGATAAGGATCATGTCTGGAGAACATGCTGACCACTCTAGTCGAGCGATGTCGTTATCCTGAAGGAACTCATTCACAAGATGTGCACGATGGGGGCGCGAATTGTTGTCCATGAAGACGAATGCCTCGCCAATATGTTGCAGATATGGTTGCACTATCGGTCCGAGGATGGCATACACGTATCGTACAGCCATTATGACGCCTTCCATGACCGCCAGCGGCGTAAGTCGGCTCCACATAATGCCACCCCAAAACATCAGGGAACCTCCACCTTGCTGCACTCGCTGGACATTGTGTCTAAGGCACTGAGCCCCACTGGGTTGAACTCCAAACACGTCTCCGACAATTGTCTGGTTGAAGATACATGCGACACTCTTCGGTGAAGAAAACGCGATGACAATCCTGAGCGGTCCATGCGGCATATTGTTGGGCTCATCTGTTCAAATGATTCAAATGGCTCTAAGCACTATGGGACTTAACATATGAGGTCATCAGTCCCCTACACTTAGAACTACTTAAACCTAACTAACCCAAGGACACCACACACATCCATGCCTAAGGCAGGATTCGAAAATGCGACCGCAGCGGGCACGTGGTTCCAGACTGAAGCGTCTAGAACCGCCCGGCCGCTCCGCCCGGCGGCTCATCTGAAACGCGCTGCATGGTGTTGTGGTTACATAGATGGACCTCACCATGGACGTCGGGAGTAAAGTTGCGCATCATGCAACCTATTGTGCTCAGTTTTAGTCGTAACACGACTCCCT
The DNA here is from genome assembly GCF_023897955.1 of Schistocerca gregaria. Lineage (NCBI taxonomy): Eukaryota > Metazoa > Arthropoda > Insecta > Orthoptera > Acrididae > Schistocerca > Schistocerca gregaria. The sequence goes on from NC_064920.1 coordinate 119,379,942, forward strand.
GTGGCTGCACGGATAGCATTATTCAACACGGTGGCGTTGCTGTTAGGGCTTCTCCGAGCCATAATCGGTAGGTAGCGGTTATTCCCTGCAGTAGTATCCCTTGGGCGGCCTGAGCATGGCATGTCATCGACAGTTCCTATTTCTCTGTATCTCCTCCATGTCCGAACAACATCGCTTTGGTTCACTCAGAGACGCCTGGACACTTCCCTTGAGAGCCGTTCCTGGCACAAAGTGACGTTGCGGACGCGATCGAACCGTGGTATTGACCGTCTAGGCATGGTTGAACAACTGACAACACGAACCGTGTACCTCCTCCTTGGTGGAATGACTGGAACTGATCGGCTATCGGACTCGCTCCGTCTAATAGACGCTGGTCATGCATTATTGCTTACATCCTTGCGCGGGTTTAGTGACAACTCTGAACAGTCAAAGGGACTGTGTCTGTGATACAACATCGACAGTCAACATTTTTGGCAACTGGGATGATCCAAAACGTTTTTGATGTGTATATCAGTTATTACCTTAAACCGATTATTTATTATACTAGTACTTTATATGCTGGGCTGAGGAGGCTTATCCGAAATCTCTCATCTCACCTGTGGTTTCCGGGAACACGTATGTTACAACAAATATCGACACATGTCAACTAAGATTCAAGGCTGTTAATGCTCATGTGGTACAATAAACAGAACGTTGAACAGCAAGACAAGGCAGGCAACAAAATCAAAACCTGTAAAGTAATGGCAAAACGGTTAAGGCTTCGCAAGCCACAAGAAAAGAAGAGATCCTGGGAGACCTAGGAGAAGACGGGAACTGAATAAGAACTCAGAAGAAGCTCTTGGCCTAGACCATGAAATCAGAAGAAAAGAAGAAGTAGAATTTGTTTCCCCCGAAGAGAGAGGTTTTGTCAGCGGCTGTCGCAGACATTGCTGATCTCGACAACGCCGCAACTCGGGACGTTAAACGCCAAATTTAAATTCCGTTAGAGCAGACTAAAGGCTATGTAATAGACGAGCAGATATGTTATTATTCAAATTATTACTGTTCACACAAATTTTATATTCCAAATGAGACTTTTTGTCATTATCGTATGTGATATTACTGGAGCTTGGGTTCTGCAGTTGTGTCTTATTAGTGGAACGAAGAGTCCGCTATAGGACTTAGATGGTGCATCATGAAGTTAATGTAGGAAATAAAAAGACGGAGAAGAAACAAAAGTAATCTGTACAGAAGTCTTACTGTAAGAGACGACCATTTGTTCAAATAAGTCTGCAGCTGCCGGCATATTTATTGCACGGTAATTAAAGACATGGTAGTCGGTAGGAACCGTAACGAAGTTATAAGTCAGGAATATTATTATACGCTGCAGGAAACTGTATGCGTGTGTGTGTTTCGTGTGAACGTGAATATGCCTCAATACACGGCGATCAGAAATAAAGCCACTGTTTCTGCGGGTGAAGTGCTCTCTCGGAGACTGCAAAAACATTGGGCACTCTGCTGTCGCAAGAAACAGGGCAGAAACGCAGCGTGCTTGCGTGCGTGGGCCACCGTCCACTGCACAGCGATCGATGCAGAAGAGCAGGTGCTCAAGGAGCAAGGCAGGACAGTGGGTGGAGAACGGAAAAGAAGGTGCGGATAACAGCTTCAGGGTAGGTCACTCGCCTGAATGTTAACACTGCTCCAACACAGCAGGCACCATCACTAGCACTGACAGTTTTTATGTTTTAAGAGGGCACTAAAGGAAGACATCTTTTAATTGGTAAAAACCATTCAAAAACCAAGATACCACGAAATATTTTTTATTCAAGACAACGGATTTCTACAGTTTTAGTTGTCAACTTCAGGTGTGAAACATTTTTTGTAGTAAAACATGTTTAAGACCTGAAGATGGCAACAAACTCTGTGGAAACCAGTGGTCTCTAACAAAAAATATTTTGTGCCATCTTGGCTGCTAAATGCTTTTCAATAAAGAAAATATGTCGCACTTCCTTTAACGTAGATATTTGCTTTGCCCGTGTGTGTCGCTGCAGATGACTCTCATGGAAAAGCGTAGTATTGTCTTGTTTACTGGGCGGGACAAGGGGGGAGGAGCAGAAAGACTTGTAAGAAATTAATATTGCGGCTAATAATGTTACAAACACTGCCAAGACACGCACCTCGACAAAACCTGGAACTCTCCCAGGCAGAGTATTGGAAGTGTAAATAATGAAACCATGAATTCTTTCCCAAAGTGGGACTGAAAACCCAAAGCTGGCTGACACTGTGGGAATTCTTACCAGAACAAGGTAATTTCGAACGGTCCACAAGCAAGCTGTTGAAAAGGACCATAGAAGCCATAGGCAAATAGCAGATATTTTAAATGAAAATTCACAAGATCACAAAACTTTGTGTTATTATTACACCGTGAAACGGTCCTGTAGCCACCTTTCATTAGTCCGGTAGCCCATTTTCACTAGTATTTCTCTTTCCTTTCTTGTTTCTCTTTTCTCATAATTATCATAGTGGTGTGATTGAATGAATGTGGTTGTGTGTCACGTTGCTAGACGGTGGCGTAGTCTGCTGCAGAAAGTCAGCGATAGTCGTACAGATTCAGCAGCAGTTGTACAGAATAGCCAACTCTCGTAGTGGTCAAGTAGGCAAAGAGGTTTACACTACTTGTGAGAAATCCATCTGCGTTAGGTTGGTGGCGGAAATGGCAACTTTGGGTTTTCCGGGCCACGCGGAGCGTGGAAGAGGCTGGAGAAAGAAACGGGAGTCAGTCGGCCGCCGGTACGGGAAGCATTCACAGCTGTGCTCCAGTCGAAGAAGGGTGAGTTAGGCTCACCGCGTGGCGCGTTGTTACATGGCGAGAGGAGAACTGTTAGCTATTGGACTCGCTTTTCAACTCTGAAAGATTGCTTTGCCTTGTCGCAGCAAGGATTGCAAAACTTTGGCAGATTTTTCTTTTAGTAAATTTCTGTAGCACATTTGGATCCGCCGGTAGAGCGCCACACAAAGGTGCCGATAAGAAGTGAGCACTCGCTTCTGTATGAATGTCTGTTTGCCCTCAGCTGTGCCTGTATAAGCTTTCATCTTTCTAAATATTCATAGCTTTGCCTTCTCGTAAATTTTCCTTGCTTTATGTGTCTTTCGTCCGTGGGGAGCCAACCACGTGGTACAACATTATAGTTTGTTGGGCTACCGGCATCACTAACTGTCAGATCGCATGTTCGTTTTAGATAATGTTAACATGATTGTGTGATGTGATATTGTTGCAATTTGGGCACTATACCTAGAAATTGTGTCTCCACAAACCACTTGGGCACGCGGCTTTACCGCGAAACATGCACCGTTTCACGGGTTATTGCAACAGCATTTGTATGAATGATTCACACCAATGATTTTAGGTGTAGATTATAGCGGTGAACGTATCGACGCTTTTCTTCAATGTTATCAATAATTTTGTACATGCTTCATATCCATGTCTTACAAATAAATGATTTTATCCACAATTTCCTCTTGCACCCCGAGGTTACGTTTTTGCACCTAAGCAACTCACCTCGTAGCTTTCCTGTGAGCACATCCAACGAGTTTCCTTACGCACATGTCCAGTGATTAGTTTCCCTTTTTATTTTAAAACAAATGCTTTAGATTAAGTCTTATTTTCAGGTGTGTTGCTAGGAGCTGATCTTCTGCACAGTGTTCATGCATGTACTATTTTACCTTAAATGATTGATTCTGGTGGACAGTGCTCGGGAAATACTATTAATTACATCGCATCTCCTATGAGCGATATCACGACGTACGAATTTTTATGAGTTTTTGGTCTGTGATCAAATTATTTTATTTTCCGACTCGGCCAAACCTTTGATTAGTTGTATGGTTAGAGTCGGTGGCGACCCTAATCTTCTCACTTTAGTTTCACAATCAATGAGAATTTCCATTCCCACTCTTAACGTAATAACCCGTAGAAACAGGTTAGTTACAACCGACTAGATCGCTACGCTTCCTTTCTGTACGTCAACCATGCAGCCCGTAGGATTAGTCTATCTCTAACTGTCGCTTCATCCCCTACTCTCAGATGAGCATTTTCTTACGTCTAGAGAAACTCACCTGTCACCACGTCCATGGCAACGTGGAACGTGCCATGCTGCAATGTGTTTATGACGAAACTGGCTGTATGATTTTCCACTTTTTGATCAAAAGTATCCGGACACTCCTGTCTAATGCGAGACGAGAGACAGCCTCGACAGTACAAAAGTTGGCCGGGGGTATCGTGACGTCAGTAGAGAAGCAGTACGAGGAGAATGCGTCGCTCGGAAGAGGTCAGTGACTTCGAGTGCTGGACAAGTAGTGGATGTCTCATGAGTAACTAATCTGTCAGGGACATTTCAACCCTTCTAAAGCTGCCGAAGCAGAAATTTGGCAATGTGACTGTGGAATGCGAATGGGAAGGAACAACCACGGCTAAAACCAAGACCAAGCAGACCTCATATTCAACAAAGCTACGCCTGAGGTGAAGCAGAAAGCGAAGCTACTGGACAGTGGATGACTGGAAATGAGTGATTTGGAGTGACGAATCACGCCACTTGCTGTTGCAAATAGATGGAAGGGTTTGGGTTTGGCGAATGCCTGGAGAATGTTACCTGCCTTAGTGTGCATTGCCTGCAGTAATGTTGCAGTGTGGGAGTGTTTTTAGTCATGGTGTGGTCCCCTTATTGCCCTTAAGAAAACGTTAATTGGGAAAGGATATAAACAAAATTTCAACGTTGTTTGCTGCGCACTGTAGATTAATCGTTCCGAGACGATGATTATATCAGCGTGGCAGATCACCCTGACATGAGACGGCATCTGCGTAGCAATAGTTTGTAGACAGTGTCCAGCATCACCACCTTCTCTGGTTTCGACTCTTGAGGAAGAATGGGCTGCCTTTGCTCCACAGACAATAACACAGTTACTTGAAAGAGTCATCAGCAGAGCTTAAGCCGACACAACGGCGTAGGGTCTCCGCTAATCGGTATACTAATAATTTTGGTCAGGCAGTGCTCTGGGACAGATGAGACTTACAGTCAAGATAAACATGAACCTTAACGTAATTTTGATTTATTCTTCGGCACAAATGAAATCTGAGACGGCTTTTCCATTATGGTAGTCAATAATCTACAATGCTCCATTATCAGTGTAAACACTGGAAAATATCCGAATTATAGAAGTATTAGAGAGATACAAGAGTTCGCTTACTCCAGCTTGTGGCATGTTAAAACAGAACGAGAAATGGATGCAGAGAAACTAACTGCCTTGGTTGAGTACACAAAGAAAATGGTTGTAATTTCCCAAGCACTCGGGGTAAAATCAGACAGTTTATGTGCGTTTTTAAGCACTCGTAAGCGTTCTAGTGGCAGTCTAGACGGTAGCGTTTACATACTGCAAGTAAGTGGCAGGTTGCTCGTAGCGTCGATCACAGACGTGGCCTCAAATGCTAATGTCGATACCACATTCTCACGACATAATGACTTTGCTAGCAAGGGTGGATTCAGCAATTACGACTCCCCGGTAATGTCATAGGTTGCTATTATCTAGCATGCATGAAGACTGCAGCACCAATGTTCATACCGACACGCAATTATCACATTGTTTTTTGCGCAGACATTGATCAGTTAGGAGAAGAGCTTAAGTACGCCAATCATACGATCATTTTTCACTGTCTGTAAACTGCCACGAAGATACTTTCCATCTTGTACAGGTTTTGATAAGATTACTACTATGTGCTACCCGAAAGTAACCGAAATGTATGTGTAGCTGGTGAAGTCTAGCTAGTACAATGAAACGCCTTTCGGTGGTACCTCATATATCCTTTGAGAGTTAGTGTCTCAAGGGACTTTGTGGTGGGTGTTCGCGTTTAGCTTTGATGCGCATATCTTCATCCTAGTGTATTGCAAGTCTTGTGAAACCGAGGACCGCGGGTGCCTATGAGCAACACGTGTGCATAAATTTTTGTTTCAGCCTCGGAGAAACTGCTGCATAAACTCATGACGTGTTGCAACAAACGTCTGGAGAAGGAACCTAAGGTGACAATCGAATTTACGATTGGTTTAAAGTTTGTCAAGAAGCAAGAACGTCGTCTGACAGCGATCGACATTCAGGGCGACTGTCAACCGACATTACTCTTGAAAAGGTCGCCGCTGTTCGGAAAACGGGCTGGAAGACTTAGGCAGGCCATCCTGAAACTATGCAATGTAGTGAGTCTTATGGGACGTGTCAGAGGACTGTGTTCGGCGAAAGTGGTTCCTCCATCACGACAATGTGACGTCACAAACTGCGTTGGCCATCCACTAGTTTCTGACACAAAACAAAATGACAGTTTCTCCTCAACCGCGATATGTACCCATTCTGACACCAGGCGACATTTTTATTCCCCGGAATAAAAGTGAAGTAAAAAATCAGAAGATATCACACCGCAGGTGTACTTAACGGGCTCTTGAGAAACACAGCCCAAGCAGCTTATAGTTCAGGGAGAATCGGCTGGAAGCGGTGTATACGCCGCCAAGAGGACTGCTTTGAAGGTGATTATGAAAAACAAGATCCGAGGTAAAGCGCAATTTTATTTATTGGTGTGTTGCAAGAACTTTTAAGTAGCACATCGTAGTAAAGAACCATAAATTACGCAAACATATCACCGCATTCTGTACACCATTTGTAGACACCTTATCGAGACAGATACATTCACACGTACCGGTCAAATACCATCAAGTAGAAAGAGTCTTACACTTAAGTAAAAACGAATCATTATTATGGTCAGGATTACTGTTATTAGAAAGGAAGCACAAGAAATATACAAAGAGAGGAGGGGAACGGAGAGAGGAGGTGATGGGCAGAGGGAAAGGGTGGTATTAGTTAAGACGTATTTGCTATTCACATACACATTTAGCAATTACGAAGCATTGCCAGCTTCGCTAGTAAAGAGTATGATTTGAGACAGCGAAACCTATTTCGAAATATTAACCACATGTCTACAATAATCACATACATAGAGCAGTTTAACCCCTATTCTGTAGAAGTTTCTATTAAGATACAAATGCATGAAACTGATTCATGAAAACGTTTACAATTTTTCCCTGTCTTGGATTCTCTTTCGAACTCGCCAGTCATATTATCCACGTTTACTAGGTCTCTTCAAAAAATTTCGTAACTTTCTCCATAAAAGTTTATACGCTTGCCATTTGCTAATAGTGCATGGTCTCCTTAGAAATACCCTCCTCCACAATTGATACACTGTTTTCCACTTCCGGAAGCAGTCTTGGTAGCCATTTTGCTGGATCGCGCGGATCGCTGTCTGCAGATTTTCTTTTATCTCGTCTGTCGTTGCAGATCTTCGTCCTTTCAACGAGGTTTTCAACTTTTGCAATTAAAAAAAAATGTCTGCGGGAGTCAGGTCTCGAGAGTATGGAGGATGAGGCAGCAAAGTGTCTTCGTTTCTTGTGCAACAGTGCGTACCAACAGGGATGAATGTGTGGGTGCGTTATCGTAATGCAAGATCCATGAATTGTCTTGTCACATTTCAGGTGAATAAATGACAATTAATTGAAACACTCAGCTGCCGAGAGGTGTTGTTGATATACCTCTACGGGGACAGTTGAAAATGTGTGCTCCGATCGGGACTCGAACCCGGGATCTCCTGCTTACGTGACTTAAGCACTCATCACAGTAGGCTTCTTTCATCATTTGGCTTACTTGGGATTCAAGGAAATTTTAATGCAGACACTTTGTTCCTCTAACTTTGCCATCTCGAAATTCGTAAACTGTGCGACACGACGTTCTACTCAGTAGAAACACTGAACAATAACTAACAGACATACAATATTGAAACTTCTGGCAGTTACACATAAAACACAGGCGTGTGCAGTGATGCAAGCCACATTTCGCTCCAACACACCACTGGCGCGAAATTACGATAGTTCCGGAGTTTTCTTAACAGACCTCGTATTCTTTCTTTGTAGAACAAAAGCATTGTGCAGCTATTTGCATCAACACAACGTGAGGCGTGAAGCCCTACGAGGTGCGACAATAAAGTAATGAGACCGATTTTCTTTGCAAGATGTGGCAACCCTGCAGGCTTTCGTAGGCGCAATATCTTTGTCCTTGGTCTATAAGCTACTTCTAGTCGAAGCGGCACATCGATGCAACTGCTCAGTCGTGAGTTGTGCTGTAATAAGTTAACACGTGCTTGTGTCTCTCGTCACGGAAATGGAACCGCCTAATATTGCGCAACTGTATGCTATTTCTTTTTGCGTTAAATTGGGTGAAAACGTGATGACAACTTACAGTAAGCTTCAGTAGGTTTTTGGAGAGGAGGTTATTTCAAGTGCTCACATTTTTCGTTAGCATAAAATGTGTAGTGAAGGCAGAACAAATACTGAAGATGAAGACTGCAGTGGACAACCATCTACCTCAAGGACGGATGTCAACTTGGCCTCAATGCGTGAACTCGTACGATCTTATCGAAGATTATCCTTGAAAATGATTGCAGAAGAACTGAACATCAATCAAGAAATGGTTCGTCTAATAATAACTGAAGATCTTGGTATGAGAAAGATTTGTGCAAAAATGGTCCCCAAAAGTCTCATACTACAACAGTGAGAAACAAGGAAAAATGTGGCAGCCGATCTGTTAGAGCAAACGAAAATCAATCGAGAATTGTTTAGCCGTGTTGGCACTGGTGATGAAAGTTGGTTTTTCAGTACTATTCAGAGACAAAACGCCAAAGTTCACAATGGTCGTCAAAGAGATCACCCAGACCAAAAAAAGCTGGCATGTCAAAAGAGAAATGCGTGACTGTGTGCTTCTTTGATTCCAAGGGAATTGTTCATAAAGAGTGGGTGCCTCCTGGACAAACTGTTCACCAATATTCTTGTGATAAAAGAGTTCTTCGTGTCTGTGCCAAGATTGCTGATAATTGGATTCTGCATCCCATACTGTTCTGTCACTACAGCAATTTTTAACCTCAAAACAAATTTCGGTACTACCACAGCCACTTTATTCAACAGATATAGCTCCGTGCGACTTTTTTCTATTTCCAAGAGTCAAAACGGCGGTCAAGGGACACCATTTTCAAACAACACAAGCTGCCCAAAATGCTGTGACGAGGGTCTTGGAGGATATTGCAGAAGATGAATTCCAGAAATGTTACCATCAATGGCAGTAGCTTTCGAAATAGTGTGTGTAATCGGAAGGGAACTACCTTGAAGGAGACAATACTACATATACATCTACATCTACATGACTACTCTGCAATTCACATTTAAGTGCTTGGCAGAGGGTTCATCGAACCACAATCATACTATCTCTCTACTATTCCACTCCCGAACAACGAGCGGGAAAAACGAACACCTAAACCTTTCTGTTCGAGCTCTGATTTCTCTTATTTTATTTTGATGATCATTCCTACCTATGTAGGTTGGGCTCAACAAAATATTTTCGCATTCGGAAGAGAAAGTTGGTAAAAAGGTCTCGCCGCGACGAAAAACGTCTATGCTGTAATGACTTCCATCCCAACTCGTGTATCATATCTGCCACACTCTCTCCCCTATAACGCGATAATACAAAACGAGCTGCCCTTTTTTGCACCCTTTCGATGTCCTCCGTCAATCCTACCTGGTAAGGATCCCACGCCGCGCAGCAATATTCTAACAGAGGACGAACGAGTGTAGTGTAAGCTGTCTCTTTAGTGGACTTGTTGCATCTTCTAAGTGTCCTGCCAATGAAACGCAACCTTTGGCTCGCCTTCCCGACAATATTATCTATGTGGTCCTTCCAACTGAAGTTGTTCGTAATTTTAACACCCAGGTACTTAGTTGAATTGACAGCCTTGAGAATTGTACTATTTATCGAGTAATCGAATTCCAACTGAACTTGACTAAAACTGTAAGCAACATTATTTTTACTTTATTGTCGAACCTCGTAAAACAAATTTGGTTGCGAGCAGAATGGCTGTTGAGATATGGTAGGTCGTTATGTGTCCAATGTTTCCGAGGCATAAACTAGTCGCTCGTCCGCAGGTCTGAGCGAGGATGAGTTATTCTGTGCACATGCGCTCCTTAAAGCCGTACCTACCTGCTGCACTTCGTGTCGCGCGCCTCGGCGACGTCACGCGGGACTAGCTTACAAGACGTCGGCGCACCCCTGTCCTAGGGGCGGTTTGGGGCAGGCGGTTTTAAAAGCCGCCAGTCGTGAATAAGCCACGAGATTATCCCCCAGACCCATAGGCCGCTGGAGGTCGGCCAGATTCGGCGGAAATTTATTCGCCGCCCTAATACAATGAAGTCTTAAATTGCCTCGCCAAGTATTAATGGACTCGGCTCGCCGGCAGGCACTCGCAGGGCCCGAGAGCGGATCTATATTAATGACACAGCGGCTCGGCGGCGCCGGGCAATGGTATTTCTTTCGTGCGAGAAAAGTAGCTCATTCATTGGGGGCAGCCGGACAGCGATAGAACCGGCCGGGTTCCGCAGCGCCCCGCCATATCGTATTCATTCATTAACAGTCGCCGCATTTATTCCCGAGACGAGTACAATTTCGCGCAAGTCTCTTAATTACTTTATGTTTCTCGTTTCGCAACCCGTTCTGCAGTTGTCCCTCCGCGCAATCCGTTTCGTGTAAATTTACATTATTACGTACTGTGCCGGCTAACCTGAACCACGTGATCGCACGAAACGTATTCAGTTGTTTTTTTGTTTTTTTTTCTTTTTTTGTCCAAAACCACTACTGTGTGTAGTTTCATCTGAATACGCGAAATAACGGCTGGGCGACGACAGTTTTATGCTTGCCACAGCTATAACGTCTCTCCAACAGGTTTTATACCGCTGCACCCACATCTGGTGGCCTCCCGTGCTGTATAATTCTCTTCCTGCTACGACCTTATCTCTTTATGATAATTAACTGAGAACTGTACTTACGTGAAGCCTAAAAACCTGAATTAAAAAGGCGCTCACTAATACATAACGCAACTATATGATAACTGTGAGTCCGCCTTGGTGCAAAACACTTTTTGTTATTTATTTACTTATTTATTCCTCAAACTAGTTTCAAGGAACAACGAAATTTTCGCACTTCGTTTATGATCCAAAACATTACGCGTGATTTGCGTTTCTGTGTATAAAACTGGTTGCAAGCCATCCAACGAACCTACAGATGACAGAAAAGGCACAGAAAATATGCAGCAAACAGCGACAACAAGTCTTAAAAACCTGTTGTAACGTACAATAAATAAGAGTTAAAAAAAACACAAGAACCCACTGATGATGGCGATATCTGTCGCTGAAACTAGTTTGGGTAGCAAATAAGTAAATCAATAACAAAAAAGTATTTTGCATCAAGACGGACTCAGAATTCACACACAATGATGGACCAAATGGAAGAGTTCCAAGATGAAGTTATTAATATGTAACACGTCCTCGATTCAGAACTATGCCACCCACATACACAGTGTGATGTTTGTAAATTTAGTAAGGTTTCCTCCTTTCAGGGGAGGATAGAATAACATCAGAATTAATCAAGGTGTGAGATTAAACTTAGAGACATATAAACTGATCCAATTGATTTGGGAAAAGGAGACGCTGCCAGCAGAATGGAAACTGGCTATAATGTACCTAATATACAAGAAGGGAAGCAAAATGGAATGCGGTAACAAGGAATCAGCTTGTTGAATGTAACATATAAGGTGCTGTCCATAATTATCCTCAGAAAATTGCAATCATTCATAGAACAACATAGAGGAGTACCAAGCTGGCTTTCAACCAGACCGATCGACACCAGATCACATCTTCACACTAAGACAATTGTTTGAAAAACATTGGGAATACGATAAAGATATCTACAGCCTGTTAGTCGATTTCCAACGTGCATATGACAGCATCCACAGGAATAGCCTATAGAATTCAATGAGTGACTTCAGAATCCCTGAGAAGCTATTGAGAATGGAAGGGTCAAGGGCAGCAGTACGTTCCCGAGAAGCCACATCAGAAACATTCGAGATTGAGACAGGCCTCAGACAAGGTGATGCTTTCTGATGTGTTCTGTTTAATTGTTATCTTAGAGAAAATAATAACAGAGTGCAGGCAACAGGAGAGGGCTAGCGTAGAGATGGACGCTAACTTCAATTGTCTCGCATATGCTGATGACATAGTACTACTAAGTGAGTTAAAGCACGAGTTGAAACCAATGTACCAGAAAATGGACAATTCTGTACAGAAGATAGGGCTCAAAGTGAATCGAGACAAAACAGAGTTCATGCAATTAGGAAGAAGACAAGAGCAGGAAGAGCAGAATCGATCTCAGTAAACACTAAGATGAAAATCTACAAAATGGTTCAATTGCTCTGAGCACTATGGGACTTAACTGCTGTGGTCATCAGTCCCCTAAAACTTAGAACTACTTAACCCTAACTAACCTAAGGACATCACACACAACCATGCCCAAGGCAGGATTCGAACCTGCGGCAGCAGCGGTCGCGCGGTTCCAGACTGTAGCGCCCAGAACCGCTCGGCCACTCCGGCTGGCGAAAATCTACCACACAGTGATACGCTCAGCAGTAGTGTACGCTTCAGAAACATGGAACATGACCAAGCGAGAAAGAGAAAACCATTACTGTTCGAAAGAAGAATAATGAGGGAGATATGGGGACCAGTTTTAGATAACGCAGAATGGAGGAGGAGGAAAGACGAGGAAATTTACCTTCTGATGCGACAAGCAACTATCTTGCAGAAGATGAAGAGCAAAAGAAGACAATGGGTGGGCCATGTAGCCCGTATGCTAGATGGAAGACAGGCGAAGATGGCACTAGTGGGGAAACCAAACACCAAACGCCCCATTAGACGACCAAGTCAGCGCTGGATGGACGAGCTGGCGAAGGACTCAACAGCCCTGGGAATTGAAGACACCTGGAGGAACCGGGCACAAAACAGGAAGGAATGGAGGCAGCTTGTGGAAGCAGCGCGTGGTCTGCCGGGCCTGTGTTCGCTGAATATCTATCTATTCCTCCTTTCATTTAAATAAATGTCAAGTTTGTCCTTGCATCGCACCACTTGTGATATATGAAGTATGCTTTATGTTTTAATCTACTGACGGAAGGAAGTTTTGTAGGCATTAACACCCAAACCTTCAGATGCCAGACACTCAGATTAGTACCAAACATTGGATGTCGACCGAGTACCAACCAAGACACCGGTTTAGTTCGTTCTGTGTGCAGTCGTCAATACAATACGACTACGCGGTAATTAGAAGTAACAACAGAATTACGGAGCACAGGGAAGGGGTATCTGTGACTTATTGTTTTGTAGCTCTCGTGTGGGGGAGTTGGTACAACATCAAGTCCTCTGCGTTCAACTCTCACTGACGTCAATTTGTTTTAGCTTTTACTCGTGAAACTGTTGTAATGGATGACATTTTCTGACATGTAAAAGGAGTTTTCGGAGTTTGTAGCAATGTTCTTTTGACAGTCCATTTTCGTTCATCAGCTGAAATTATCAAACCTGTAGTGCACATTTGTATAGATAGGTGTGTGTTCTGTCGGACATGTGCAACAGAACAGACACCATTCTTGATGAAGCAGCTAGTGGATTTCTAATTTCACGGAATAAACATAAACAATCGGAACAGTAGAATATAGAAAAAACTACATCACACTTGCGAAAGTATTAATAGTCCCATATAACGCTTTCACGCATAATATAGTAAAAAAATTGTCATCTTTGGGGTATGAACACAATATCTTTAGTACGACAATCTAACGCTCTACCATGACCCCCACGCAAGCTACAGGTAATATCTTTTCACATTTATGCTTTTCCTATGGTCTGTATTCTTGTGTTACCTTTCACTGATGTTTACACTCATTCTGGTTGAGGACAGCACATATTTAGAACTAAATTGGTGTTCTGGTTGATACTCTATCGACATACAAGATTGGTATCGATCTGAGTCTCTGACATCTGGAGGTCTGAGTGCAAGGAGCAAAGCGAAAGTGAAGAAGATTGTGCTGGCGATAAAAGAACTGTACAGATAAGTACCAGTTCCACCTAAAACGTAAAGAGGGATTACAGGAAATCTGATACACAGAAACGTTTCTGATACAGTCGTCTTCGCTGACTTGAAAAAGTGACTGTAGTGTTTGTTGCGACTATCTCATGACCCGACGTCGCCCAGGTATGCATTTATTTCAATTCTAGTAGTCTGTCTCCGCCTTTCCCCTCTCTCTGTCCATTTATTCCGTCCCATCTCTGTTCTTTTTCCGCTTCTCCACCTCCTGTATATGCTCTTTCTGTGTGCCCCCCCCCCCCCCCCCCCCCCTGTATCGTGCAATGATCTAGTTTGTAGGTAAATTCAAAAGCGTATTTGGATGTTGTCTGCTAAATGTGTTGTGAATGGAGTTAGTAGCAGATATGTAACAAGTTAAACGCTATGATGTCATGTTTGTGCGACAGTTTTACGTCATGAACGGCGAAAATGTAGCAATTGGTAAGCGTTTTTCGTTTCATCATTGTGCTCGTTGTAGGGGAAAAAAGGTTTCATAAATATTTGAAATTATGAGTAAAGTTTGTTACAAGTCACTAAGAACTCTAGTTCTCACATACTGAATGACGCGCATACTAGTTACAGCTTATGGAACGTCTATGTTACTTAGTAAATAGCGTGGAATTAAGGACTACACACATTGCAGATTGTATAAGCATTGTATTTATTACTTTGTCACTTAGCACATGTCAGCCAGTAAAAGTAGCATATTTAGAAAAATTTAATAAAGTTCAAAAGTCAAAAAGCAAACAGCTTTTTCGAAGAGTAAATTGCGTAATATTCTTTAAATCAATGGGTTTCGTTTACTATACACTTTGTAAAGTAGTTTATGTTCTTCATTATGATTCAAGCTATAGCGTTGTGAGCAGTGTGTCAGAACTCTCTATTACATAAAGCAATATATCCAACGTAACGCTATTCTTGGCATTGTGTAAGCACTCTGATATCGATGATAAAACAATCTGAGGGGGAAACTTGGGAGCGCGATTCTAAGCATTGTTGTGAGACGAGGTTTGTCTGTGAGACTGGAAGTGTAGTGTCACACTGCCCTCATGCTGGTGATGGCAAATCTTACCACACTCAAAGCCTGATTTCGTTTATATAGCCAAGTGAAATTCAGACGGCTTAACTACCCTTGAAGATGGAATTCAAGGTAAGATTCACAAGCATAGCGCAAAGGCAATTCCAGGGTTAGGCTCGTGATTGTTAAACCGAGTTTGCCATGGCTCAAATGGCTCTGAGCACTATGGGACTTATCATCTGAGATCATCAGTTCCCTAGAACTTAGAACTACTTAAACCTAACTAACCTAATGACATCACACACATCCATGCCCGAGGCAGGATTCAAACCTGCGACCGTAGCAGTCGCGCAGTGTCAGACTGAAGCGCCTAGAACCGCTACGCCACAGCGGCCGGCGAATCTGCAATGATCCCATGGTTTGCTTGTCAGTTAAAGAAGCCTTCTTACCTTTCAAATAATAATAATTTTTCTCCTAATTAGTAAATAAATATGGTGTGATTATTAAATGTTAATGTAACTTTGCAATTGACATACTTTGTTAATCTGGCACTCAGCCATTATTGACACAGATGTCAATGTCATTGTCATTATTAATACTTGCTCATGATGGTTCTCAAGTTTTAAATAGACTTATTAACGAAACCCCTTCTCAAAAGTTATTTAGTTGTTAACAAGACTCAGCCAAACTCCTTTTTATTAAATTCATTCTTAGTAACAATAAACTTTAGCTGTTACTGCTGCGTGCTGCTGTGAATTGCTGTAAACCATATGGCGAAAGACAGTCATCTAAAGAGGTCAGTGCGAAACTTAACGGCCAAAACAGAGAAACTTACACATCGCAACATATCGGGTACTCTAATCCAGTAAATTCCGTTGTACAAGCCAGATTCTGTATCACTTGTAAAATTATTATTCAAATACGCAGCCAGGTAGTTTATCCAAATGTTACTTTTCAGTTTTTCATGTAACGGTCTGTTGAGGGTTTAAATGACAGCGAATCTGACACTCATACAACACGCACGCAGTGTTACGCAGGTTAGATTTCGATTACTGATAGCTCAAGTTGCTTAACGAGTCCATTTTCAATGACGAACATAGGTATGATTGGTTGCATATAAGTTACATTTGCCGCTGCTGCTGCGGAATTGGTTGCATATACGTTACAGCATAACCAAATTTCATCGAATACGGCTTAGTAGCAACAAATTTATACGTCATGTATGTGCGAAAGCTTATCACGCTCGTGATGATTTACAATGATACAATTTTGCAGGCGTATTCAGTAATATATGTGAACACTAACTGCGAAATGTGCCATGAAAACAATTAGAAATAAAGAAATAATAAATTAAAACGTCATGTTTGATACGAGAATGGACAGCGAAAATGCAGTAAGTGATGACTATTTTTCCTTTCATCATTTTGTGGGAGATGTCTGCGAGAAAAAGTTTCGTAGAGGTTTGAAGTATATGTAAAGCTAGTTGCAACTCAGTAACTGCTCTAGTTCTCAAATATTCGACGAATAAAATCTGGGTAGACTCGCGACGTAGCCTATGCTGCTTTTTCACACCAACCCCCATCTCTTCCGTTGGTAGTTGGTACCTACCCCCACAGCAACATTTTTCAGGCAGAAACTTGGATGAAATAGGTCCAGTAGTTTCGGAGGGGATGTGGAACATACACTCATACATTTCAATAGTATGTTTCTTTTTTCTCATGACCCGATTGTGATGAAATAAAGCCTATACAGTGCCCAAAGCTATACTCAAGTTATCTTAGAGTTCGTGTAGTAGTTTAGGAGATCAGTGTGTTCAAAGACAAACTGACAGTCACTGAGATTTTTAAATTTTATTATTGGTATAGATTACATCTTCGCCTCTGCCAAATTAGCTGTCGTCTGTTGTCTTCATGAAACAGCTTTATATCTGCACACAGTCATGGCGTATACCTTTGTGGTAGGCTTAGTGATGTTGGTAATAGATGACGTCAGGGTTTTTCCGGCCAAGCTAACGGGCAAGCTGAATTTGGAGAGGGCACGCACTGTTGCTTCCGGGACGTGGCTTGGAGCATACTAACTGCTGCCGCTGTGCCGGGTGCCCTCTGCATGTCCTGCGTGGTAAAGTGTAGGGACG
Source organism: Schistocerca gregaria (assembly GCF_023897955.1). NCBI lineage: Eukaryota > Metazoa > Arthropoda > Insecta > Orthoptera > Acrididae > Schistocerca > Schistocerca gregaria. The sequence goes on from NC_064920.1 coordinate 119,397,143, forward strand.
CTTTTACACGCACCACGATTCAGGTAGCCTTTTCGCCAACGGCTTTGCCGCAGTCGTAACACCGGCTCCCGTCAGATAACCGAAATTAAGCTCTGTCGGACTGGGCTAGTACTTGGATGGGTGACCATCCGGTCTGTTGAGCGCTGCTGGCAAGCGGGGGGCCCTGTGTAAGTAGGCTGTTTAGGTTTTTCTATTGGTAACGTCACGTAGGCGCTCTGTATGAAGATCACTGGCTGTGCTGTGTGCAGTCTGTGGCTGGTTGGCATTGTTGTAATACTCGCCATTGTAGCGTTAGGTAGATGGATGTGAACAGCGCGTAGCGTTGCGCAGTTGGAGGTGAGCCGCCAGCAGTGGTGGGTGTGGGGAGAGAAATGGCGGAGTTTAGAAATTTGTAAGACTGGATGTCATGAACTGCTATATACACTCCTGGAAATTGAAATAAGAACACCGTGAATTCATTGTCCCAGGAAGGGGAAACTTTATTGACACATTCCTGGGGTCAGATACATCACATGATCACACTGACAGAACCACAGGCACATAGACACAGGCAACAGAGCATGCACAATGTTGGCACTAGTACAGTGTATATCCACCTTTCGCAGCAATGCAGGCTGCTATTCTCCCATGGAGACGATCGTAGAGATGCTGGATGTAGTCCTGTGGAACGGCTTGCCATGCCATTTCCACCTGGCACCTCAGTTGGACCAGCATTCGTGCTGGACGTGCAGACCGCGTGAGACGACGCTTCATCCAGTCCCAAACATGCTCAATGGGGGACAGATCCGGAGATGTTGCTGGCCAGGGTAGTTGACTTACACCTTCTAGAGCACGTTGGGTGGCACGGGATACATGTGGACATGCATTGTCCTGTTGGAACAGCAAGTTCCCTTGCCGGTCTAGGAATGGTAGAACGATGGGTTCGATGACGGTTTGGATGTACCGTGCACTATTCAGTGTCCCCTCGACGATCACCAGAGGTGTACGGCCAGTGTAGGAGATCGCTACCCCCACCATGATGCTGGGTGTTGGCCCTGTGTGCCTCGGTCGTATGCAGCGCTGATTGTGGCGCTCACCTGCACGGCGCCAAACACGCATACGACCATCATTGGCACCAAGGCAGAAGCAACTCTCATCGCTGAAGAGGACATGTCTCCATTCGTCCCTCCATTCACGCCTGCCGCGACACCAATGGAGGCGGGCTGCACGATGTTGGGGCGTGAGCCGAAGACGGCCCAACGGTGTGCGGGACCGTAGCCCAGCTTCATGGAGACGGTTGCGAATGGTCCTCGCCGATACCCCAGGAGCAACAGTGTCCCTAATTTGCTGGGAAGTGGCGGTGCGGTCCCCTACGGCACTGATTAGGATCCTACGGTCTTGGCGTGCATCCGTGCGTTGCTGCGGTCCGGTCCCAGGTCGACGGGCACGTGCACCTTCCGCCGACCACTGGCGACAACATCGATGTACTGAGGAGACCTCACGCCCCACGTGTTGAGCAATTCGGCGGTACGTCCACCCGGCCTCCCGCATGCCCACTATACGCCCTCGCTCAAAGTCCGTCAACTGCACATACGGTTCACGTCCACGCTGTCGCGGCATGCTACCAGAGTTAAAGACTGCGATGGAGCTCCGTATGCCACGGCAAACTGGCTGACACTGACGACGGTGATGCACAAATGCTGCGCAGCTAGCGCCATTCGACGGCCGACACCGCGGTTCCTGGTGTGTCCGCTGTGCCGTGCGTGTGATCATTGCCTGTACAGCCGTCTCTCAGTGTCCGGAGCAAGTATGGTGGGTCTGACACACCGGTGTCAATGTGTTCTTTTTTCCATTTCCAGGAGTGTATATTATCACTTTTGAACACTATTGAGGTAAATACATTGTTTGTTCTCTATCAAAATCTTTCATTTGCTAACTATGCCTATCAGTAGTTAGTGCCTTCAGTAGTTTGAATCTTTTATTTAGCTGGCAGTAGTGGCGCTCGCTGTATTGCAGTAGTTCGAGTAACGAAGATTTTTCTGAAGTAAGTGATTTGTGAAACGTATAGGTTAATGTTAGTCAGGGCCGTTCTTTTGTAGGGATTATTGAAAGTCAGATTGCGTTGCGCTAAAAAATATTGTGTGTCAGCTTAAGCACAGTCTTGTACAATTTTTCTAAGGGGACGTTTCATACGCTGTTGGCAAGCGGGGGGCACTCAACCCTTGTGAGGCAAACTGAGAAGCTACTTGAATGAGAAGTAGCGGTTCCGGTCTAATAAACTGACATACGGCCGGAAGCGCTCTGCTTACTACATGCCCTCCACATCCGCATCCAGTGGGTTGAGGATGACATGTCGGCCGGTCGATACCGTTGGGCTTTCCACGGCCTGTTAGGCCGGAGTTTAGGTAGTGTTTTCACCACAGCCACGTGAACCATAGGAGCTTATTGGATAAGTCTATCAGTGCCTATATCCAGAATTCATAAGAGAGCTTATCATGGTAACTGTTACTTCAGTATTTCGCTCTAAGCACTCTGATGTGGCTTAGTGTGTTCAAATTGTCACCAAGTCCTGTGGACTTAACGTAATACAAATCAACGGGCAGTCAACGAGTCTTCGCCACACAGGCGCTCTGGAAGTTTTATAATTCCAATATTAAAGATGTACTGAAGTAAATTTTTTATTCACATGACCTATCGAGTCCACATATTCGATTTACCATTGGAAACCACCATGCAGAAATAAGGGCACTCGAACGGAACAGCTACATCGTTTAATTCGGATGTAGACGCACGTGACTATCTTTCTGAGCAGAGCAGAGCTTTCACTGCGCAAGGTAACATCTGCAATTTCAGGACCACGTGCAGCAATTTGTAGAGTTTAATTCCATGTAAGAACCGAGGTACAATCATTAACTATGAAAGGCTTCGGTTAACTTACCAGACCAAATTGTCATGCAAGGAGAATAGTTTAGATTCACTTATCTGCTAACAGCCATGCCGCACGACATGCAAACTTAAACATAAGAATGACATTCACCTTGGCCATTACTTTGTCCAACCTTATGTCAACAAGATGATGCCAGGCCTTCTTTTAAGAAACATTACGTAAAGCATGAATGTGGAGAAGGAACTATCTACGAAATTACTACGCAACAGGTGTATATAAAAATCTGTTGTATTATTCCTCACAAACAACATAATACAATCTCTCGTGGGAGGAATCCTATTCGTACTACTATTTACACACTCAAGCTTATATCTTCCGAAAAACAATCCGATGCCACCCATTAAACAAACCTTGCGCTTCTCGTGAATCTTAACATGGAAAAATTCAATGCGAACTACACTAAAATGACCTTAGAAATCATGCAGTAACCAGTCTCCAAATACTTAATATTTCGCAAACTCTCCCAGCCTATACCATTGCACCTCAAAAGGCACAAAAGAAAGCAACACAGTAAATAAGTAGTAATGAGCTTTCACTAAACATGACAGTATAGTCAAACAAAAGTAACCTCAACAGAACAGTATGCTCCATCAAATATAGCTCCGGTATTAAAGTTGCATTAGCAGCTCTCTCACGACTGGAATGCAACGGTCACTAGAAATAGAATAGGAGTCTCCGGCTTTTTACCAAGTAAATGACGTTCCAAGCTTGTGACTGACTGATACCAACAGCTCAACGAAAGACTACACTCGATTTGCAGAGATTTACCAAAGAACTTAAGGAACTACTTGAATCGATACATATTAGAGTTGATTCAATTAAAATCTCAGTGATAGTTGTAAAATAAGCATTACGCCGACTGAAAAAGGACTCCAGATGGTGTGGAAATGAGCCACTAAACAGACACCTCTCAAGTAGGCAGACCAGAAATACTCTATACTGCAGATACTATTAAACTGACCACACAGAATAAGTCGAAAAATTTGAAGAAAATTGAAAGGAGAATCCAAAGAAAAATACTAGAACCCAAAAGCAACAGTGATTCAGAATACAGATTAAGGTCTAATAGAGGACTACAGTATATCTGGAAGCTGTACAGGTAACAGATGTAGCGAGAACAATAAAAGTCTGTGGGCTCATATAAGGGATGAATACAATGACAGAGTAACTAAACAAATCTTTGACTTCCTGAAAAGTTATAAATACAAAATCACATTGTTGACGGAAGTGGGAGTACACACGGAAAATTTAGGAGACGATATGTACACAGTACGAAACAAAACATCTTTTAAATAAGCAACAGAAAAGGTAGACTTTCAGAGCAGAAAAAAAAATCAGAAACTAGAGGAGAGAGGACATAAGAAGAGTAGGAACGGCGTTATCGAAGAACGAAAGAATTGTGAGCCCAAAGGAAACTGCAATTGGAAACAAAGAAGCAAAAACAATCGTGATTTCTCATATCCTCTAGAAGATTTATTGGAAAATTAAAAAGGAAAACAAAGAATTTTTGGACATTTATTCGGATTTTTTCTTTCTACTGCGGACAGGTATATGTCCCCAAAGGTTCTGAAAGTCTCTTAGAATCTCCCTGCATGTATTTTATTAGTGTGGTGAAGGCAACCAACAGTAGAAGCCTAAACATTAGAGTTTCTGACATGATGCAGTCTCTCTCTCTCTCTCTCTCTCTCTCTCTCTCTCTCGCTCGCTCGCTCGCTCTTTCACACACGCAGAAAGAGAGATACGTCTTTAATTAAAAACCGACCACGTTCCTTTACGACTTCAGCTGGTCGCTGCTGCAACAGCGCAGACCCGCTCCGAAGCAAACAGCAAAACTGGCAGCCGTTGAGACGGCGCTCCGCTGAGACGTGGCGTCGACCCGGCCCGTCTCGTCTGTGTGCACACGACGCCAACTTGGGCCTGTTAATTATGCCCGGCTCGTCTGTGCGAGTCTCTTGCGGCTCTGCTAATGAGGTTAAGACAGGACCCCGGCTCAGTCGGCGAGATCAAAGGTACACAGCTGACGGTGGCGCCTGCTTCGCTGCCACGTGTGGATGCCGCCGACAGCTTGACAGCCACATTGTTAAGAGGGAGTCGTTCTGTGTATGTGAGCAAAGCGGCGGGAAGGGCATACCTATGGCTACTAGTTCTCTCTACATCTTCCCGGAGCTCAGAGCTTCTTTCATAATCAGTATTTCCTCATCAATGTTACTTCGAACCACACTGGCAAAACTTGAAATCTTGGGATTCGTTATAGTTCTACACAGTCGAGTGACATTCATGTAAGTACCTGTCAAAAACCGGAAAATCCAATCAGTGATATTCTGGAAGAAGGGGTATGGAGTCATGCCCGCACCAGTCGCCGTGGCCAGCTGCTCTACGTTTCTCGGTTGAGGATTCATGGCGGTAACTGCATCATTATCCACTGGCTTTAAATCAGGGGAGTCTGGTGGCCAACGGAGTACTGTAAACTCATCCTGGTGCTCATAGAATAATGCACGTACACTGCGACCTGTGTGACATATTGCATTGTCCTGCTGGTAAATGGAATCATGGCGAGGAAAAAGAAACTGTATCTAGGGGAGAAACCTGGACTTACGGAAAGGCAGAATTCGGTGTGGACTGGGCCGTAATCAGTTACCGTTGGTTGCTCAGTTCTTTTTAAATCATGTACACTTTATTTGGAACAATTGAAAATAAGGTTGACAATAAGGAACAATTATCAGATTTGACTGTTAAGACACAACGTCTGACTTAAAAAATTCTTAACCAAGTTGTACTCACTACTGAAGGCCTTAGTGACCAGATATTCAAATTATTTGTCGGCTGAAGGCCCCAATAGTAATAACTCAAAAAACAATTTGGCGGCTGAAGGCCTGGATAGCAAATTGTTAAGAACAGTTAAATTTCTCTAAGAGATATTGAAATATTTTGAAGAAGGACTATCATCAAAATTTCACTATTAAGAGACAATATCTAATCAAAAATTCTTAAGACCGATTGCGCTCAGGGCTGAAGGCCTTATTGACAAGAAATTCGAATTACACTCCTGGAAATTGAAATAAGAACACCGTGAATTCATTGTCCTAGGAAGGGGAAACTTCATTGGCACATTCCTGGGGTCAGATACATCACATGATCACACTGACAGAACCACAGGCACATAGACACAGGCAACAGAGCATGCACAATGTTGGCACTAGTACAGTGTATATCCACCTTTCGCAGCAATGCAGGCTGCTATTCTCCCATGGAGACGATCGTAGAGATGCTGGATGTAGTCCTGTGGAACGGCTTGCCATGCCATTTCCACCTGGCGCCTCAGTTGGACCAGCGTTCGTGCTGGACGTGCAGACCGCGTGAGACGACGCTTCATCCAGTCCCAAACATGCTCAATGGGGGACAGATCCGGAGATCTTGCTGGCCAGGGTAGTTGACTTACACCTTCTAGAGCACGTTGGGTGGCACGGGATACATGAGGACGTGCATTGTCCTGTTGGAACAGCAAGTTCCCTTGCCGGTCTAGGAATGGTAGAACGATGGGTTCGATGACGGTTTGGATGTACCGTGCACTATTCAGTGTCCCCTCGACTATCACCAGAGGTGTATGGCCAGTGTAGGAGATCGCTCCCCACACCATGATGCCGGGTGTTGGCCCTGTGTGCCTCGGTCGTATGCAGTCCTGATTGTGGCGCTTACCTGCACGGCGCCAAACACGCATACGACCATCATTGGCACCAAGGCAGAAGCGACTCTCATCGCTGAAGACGACACGTCTCCATTCGTCCCTCCATTCACGCCTGTCGCGACACCACTGGAGGCGGGCTGCACGATGTTGGGGCGTGAGCGGAAGACGGCCTAACGGTGTGCGGGACCGTAGCCCAGCTTCATGGAGACGGTTGCGAATGGTACTCGCCGATACCCCAGGAGCAACAGTGTCCCTAATTTGCTGGGAAGTGGCGGTGCGGACCCCTACGGCACTGCGTAGGATCCTACCGTCTTGGCGTGCATCCGTGCGTCGCTGCGGTCCGGTCCCAGGTCGACGGGCACGTGCACCTACCGCCGACCACTGGTGACAACATCGATGTACTGTGGAGACCTCACGCCCCACGTGTTGAGCAATTCGGCGGTACGTCCACCCGGCCTCCCGCATGCCCACTATACGCGCTCGCTCAAAGTCCGTCAACTGCACATACGGTTCACGTCCACGCTGTCGCGGCATGCTACCAGTGTTAAAGACTACGATGGAGCTCCGAATGCCACGGCAAACTGGCTGACACTGACGGCGGCGGTGCACAAATGCTGCGCAGCTTGCGCCATTCGACGGCCAACACCGCGGTTCCTGGTGTGTCCGCTGTGCCGTGTGTGTGATCATTGCTTGTACAGCCCTCTCGCAGTGTCCGGAGCAAGTATGGTGGGTCTGACACACCGGTGTCAATGTGTTATTTTTTCCATTTCCAGGAGTGTATTGGTCTGCTGAAGGTCCCAATAGCAATAATCCAAAATTAAAATATATTTTTTAAAAAAACAAACATCGCAATCTGACCAAATCAAGAGGGAAGTGGGCCTCAGACAGTACTTGAAGGATCGACCTTGGAAGTCGCTCATCTTCGTAAACGATGAGACAGGCAGCCAACAGTTGTAGTCACTTAACCGGATGGCAACTCAATACTAGTGACAGTTTAAACGCAGACAACACTCCTGCAAAATCTGCCTAACGTCTGATAACCAGTTCAACGATGGAATAACGCAGGCAATGCGGAACTGGTGGACAGCACTACGTCTTCAGAATCCGGTGTTTAGAACATCAAGAAGCAGAATGAACCACTACGACCAAAGTAGTCTAAAAGAAAGAAAATATTGGAACCACAATCAAGGAGGCATTTTGTCGAACTACAGGCCTTACCGAACAGGAGCGGCAAGGCGAGGAAAGATACAATGCCGCGAAAATACGCTAACCTCCAGGACAGGTAACTGGAGCGTTAGCGGCCACTAGGCAGAAAAATACTGCTGGTTGAACTTCACCGATAATAACACAAGGAATTCGATGATTAATAATAAGAAGTGGAGGAGAGGTAACTAATTTCGCCAACTCCAAACACTCTACTCGTTGCCCTCGTCTCAGCGACCCTACGAGCAGCAACGCGCGAACACGAGAGAATGTTTTGGTCTCGGGAACGTTTTCGTAGCATTCTCTGAGTAGTCTCGTTATTCTGAAAGGCACAGTAGATCAACACAAGCATGTACCTCTCCTTGGGGATTAAGGACATCTCCGTCTGACGGTGGTGCCGCTGATAGGTTGGTATCGTGTAATAGGGATAGTGGCGTCTCGTTTTCTTCTTGTGTTACTGGCGCCACTGCATTTGCTAGCGATGTCTGTCCGCGAGTGGCAGCAGCAGTGGTTATCGATGTATAGTACAGTGGTACTATCTTTGGAAGGACGCCAAGTGTTTTCCGGGTCATAGTGTCTCGGGGAGTTCGTTGGGGATGAAGCAGCAGTGAGTTTTGCCGCTGCGAGGAGATGCCGTGGCCTTTGGCGGCACGCAGACACTGCCGGCACGATGGGCTGTAGTTGCGAGGGCCACAGAGTCGTTGTCTACCGGACCCAGGACGTGAGTTCAGTGAACATTAACCCACTACTGAAACCTCCACTATTTTGAGAACAAGTTCATGTTTCAACGAGACGGCGCACCTCTTCAGTGGAGTCGCCAATTGCGTGAATGCGTGTGTGGAGCTCTACCGCGCTGTTGGATTGGTCATCAAACAACTGGCGCCTTAGCACTTCTCCGATGGTCTTCACGGTCACCGGATTTGACGCCCTGTGATTTCTTCCCGTTGGGTTTCATTAAGAACAACGCTTACGCATCACAACTACCACAAAAGCTAGAAGAGTTGAAGAACCAAATTCGTACTGTCGACACATCAGTGACGATGACCATACTTAACTGAGTATGGGAAGAATTTGACTGTCGATGTAATATTGTTCGAGTCGCTGGTAGAGCTGTGATCTAAATTTGAGAAATTCGTAAATATGTGCCGAACGTTTCATAGTCTTACGTTTTAATAAATATATGTGTACGAAATAAGCATATTCCTTTTTAAAGACCCTGTATTCTTCGGTTGAACTTTATACTGCCCTACCTGCGTTAATGAAATTTTGTCGCGAAATATTGTAGTAGTGATTTCCGTTATTTCTCCATATATGTTCGTAAAAACTACAATGTTATTGAAGATAACGAATTATTCGACCCGTTAATCGAGATCCTATAAAGTCTAATCAATTAGCAATTATCGTAAGAGACACCGTTAAATAAATAAAACAGAGCTTCATTTTCATTGAAAAATTTTGTCATATAACGTATTTTCTGGCTTCATTAATTTGAGATTCCACTGATGATGGCACAAATGCGACGAAAGAGACTTAAAAGGCGAGAAAACCAACGTGAGAATAATATGTATTTTACAAAAACAGGCTCTACCCAATCTTATAATTTCCTCGAGGACGTTTTAGCTGTGAATGAACTGAATATTTATGGTGTAAAATCGATGATAGTATCAGTTTCATTGCAGGCTTCAGTCCCGAGACGGATTGTAACTTCCGTGTAAAGTGGTTTGCGGAAGCTATACATTATGTAAATATATGAAAGGGAAGAGTAATAAGAGTAGTCTAGCTGATTGGTCAAAGGCAAAGGGGTGTGGCGTAATTCGCTTTTGTCTTAGCTGAAAATCCTCCACCGTTTCGTCTCCACCGGCTGAGAAAAACGCTATTCCCGTTAGTCGGTCCGTCCAGAGGAACCCCCCCCCCCCCCCCCCCCATGCAGCAAAAGTCTGCCTCCACCCTCTTTCGCAGCCGCCTCCGCCGAATGAAGGCGTTTTCTGAGGCGGCGGCCCTTTCTAATTTTGAGGGTCGACGCACCCCCTAACGACATGCAGATTCGGTTATGGCGATGGTGCGGGGTGAGCGGAGGTCTGCTGCTCCTTCCCCAACTCGGTTCTCCAGCAACTCCCGCCACCGTGTATCGTGGGAGGCTTGTCAGCCCCCCCCCCCCTCCCTCCATTCCCACCCCACCAACCACAACTTGTGCTATACTCTGCTTATTCCCAGTCACTGACAGTTCAGCAGCAACGTGAGAAACTTTTGTGAAAGAGCACTCCACCCTGCACAAGGCAACAGAAAATTTTACTTCTACTATCGTCTGACTTGCTATTTCATCATATATAGAGTGGATACTGCTACAATATACCACGCTGCTATCGGGTAGATCAAAATAATCTGTCGATCGTAAGCGTAACAGCTCAGAACTAACGCAATCGGTTCCGAAATACAGCCGCAAAGAGATGGGAAAATGAATATCCACTGCCGAAAGTTAGAGTTTTCTCTTCAGCTAAAAGTATGTGGCTATTTTCACAACTGTAGTCTGAACCACTATTCGATTACGCTCCCATGAAATAGTGTGGCAAAACTATCTGGAGCGATCTACAATGGAATGAACACATAAAATAAATACTAGGAAGAGCATTGGGAGACTTAGGAAAATGTAATTTATCCACGATAGACGCGGTTTATAAAATTCTCCTTCTACCGACTCTTGAATACTATTCATAGATCTGGGACCATTATGCAGAGGTATTAATAGAAGAGTTAGAGAAGATCCAGAGCAGAGCGGCGGTTTCGTCAGCAGGATCGCTTACCCCTGCTAGAGCGCTATGCAGACGCTCAACAATGTTCAGTGGCAGACGCTACAAAAGAGGCGATGTGCAGCACACAGAAAGTTTTCTGCTGAAATTTCCAGACTGCTGTTCCAAGAAGAGTGAAACAATCTAGTGCTTTCCCCCATATACGCCTCGCGAATGGTGTCGTTTAGAAAATCAGAGGAATTAGTGCTTATACGGATCTGTACCAGCTGTTATTCTTCCCGCCCGCCTTTTCTGAATGGAACAGAAAATTGAGCAGAAGACAGTGGTACCAGAGTACCGACCGCCCCGCAGCATATGGTCGCTTGCGGAATATGGACGTAAAAGTAGATGAAACGTAAAAGTACTCACTACTCCCTGAAGTAAAAAGATATTTCTTAAGAAAACAAAATCGTCGTCAGTCTACTACAGACAATTCTGGTGCTTAAGTCGTTTGTTTTCCTGTCAGGGGTACGCTTACGGTTGATATACGCGTTTGCTTTTATGTAAATGCGTCATTAGTGCAAGTGGAAATCACCATATTGCTTTGTGTTTGAAGAAATACGCTTCCCGACAAAATCTGAAGAAAAGCTAGTATTTGGCTTAGTATTGTAGCTGCTGTGACACATATAACACATACATTGATCAGCAAAAACATTATAACCACTGCCGACTGCGACGTTGGATGTCATCTGATGGCGTTGCGAGCACGTGACGCGGTAACGAAAGTATGTAAACGGAGCAGATACAGATCACCCCAGCGAAGATACGGGCTACAAATGAGGGACTCAATTGATACAAACGACTATGACAAAGAGCAGATTGTTATTAAGTAGAGCCTAGGAACGAGTTTCTCGAAAATGGCGAAGCTAATCGAATGTTCGCATGCTGCTGTCGTGAGCGTCTAAGGAAAGAGACAGAAAGACAGTGAAACTACCGCTAGGAGGTAAATGGTTGGGCGTCCATGACTCTTCACAGGACATGGGGTTGCTCTGTAAAGTAGGATGATCTGTGGCATCTCTGCCGAAAGACAACAATGCTGGTGCACGCACAAGTGTTTCGCAGCTCACTATACATCGTACACTGTTGAACATGGAGCTCCGCAGCAGACCACACTTGCGTGTTCACATGTTAACGCAACGACGTTGTCAATTGATATTTCAGTGGACAAAGGACCATCGGAAATTGACCGTCGATCAATGGAACGTGTCAGCTCTTCTGGTGAATCATATTTTTGCTATACTAGGTCGATGAGCGTCTTCTCAAACAACGTCATCAGGTGAACAGGTGATCAAAACGCGCGGCGCACCCCGGACACAGACTGGTGGGAGCCGACTTACTCTACGGGACACGTTCTCCTGCTCTTGCATGGGACCTGTTGTAGTAATAGAAGACACACGAACCCCCTAAAAGCAGTGGGGTAAGGTGAGCACGAGCCCACTCTGCATTGTTGCCAAACTTATTCAATATGGAGGACCCAGGACGGTCGCCATAATGCGGCAATTTCGTAGTGACGTCATGGCAGGAAGTTCAAATATAGGTAGGAAAATAGGCCAATTGGGCTACCTCCACTAACATAATCCACCTCCCTTGCCCCCTTCCTTCCCCTCCCCTCCCTTCCCTTCGCCCATCAGGAAACTGGCGATAAAACGACTCATTTAATGTTGAGCTGCTGGATAGGACGGACATAAGTCTTTATTTTTTATACATTGCTCTCCTCCCCTTCTCTCCCCCATCAGGAAATTGATGGTAAAAGGACTCTGTTCTAGGTCGCTGGATAGGAAAGATGTAAGTACGCATTGTTTATTTCAAGAATTTCAATTGTCACAGACAGTAGCTCGAACCAGTGTGTTCATCATGAGGGCAGGAGTCCAACTGACCTAGTTCACAACACAACTACAGAGGGCGCTGTCATTCCTCCCCCTCTCCCCTCCCATGACATAATCCAAGATGGCGGTGTGGTGGCTAAGTGGCGGAAAAGGGACTCAGTATGTGTCTAACTTCTGGACTAGGAGGTTGGGCTGTCTGTGCTGGAGAATAAGGAGTTTATTAGCTGTAGCCAAGCATGTGAGAACTGTGTTGATAGCAATGACATTCGGTGAAGACGAATACGTTTCATAAAATAATGAAACTGCAGTAGGATGGAGAGAAGTTACACACTGCAAGCTTGCTGATAAATGTGCGTGTTAACTGTAGTCCAGACAGTAATCTTCTGAAGTGCAAGAGGCAAGACAGGCACACCCACTCCAGCACAAGCGTCCATATGTACAACTGAGGAAATGAGGGTCATGAGCAGGGATGAATTTAATATGATATGTGTACTACATGCAAGCATACAGTTGAGGACTATCCATAGCCTCCTACACAATGAGTGGAAAGACAATATAATGGATGAGCATGTGGGAAGTACTTTTTGGCAAATTGTGCCAATGCAGAAGTCTATTCCATACGTAGTTCATTCGTTGACACATGGTGGCTAATTGTACATGTCAGTGTAGAAATTTTGGATGATTTCTCCTGTTGTAGGAATGATTGAAATCACATTTTGTTGTCATTTACAAGCACATATCGATTTTTCTCTCTGTTTAAAACAGTTCTTAGGCGAGAAAGCCCACATCTTGTTTTAAGTTGATGTTTCTCTTCGATTTAGCTGATAGAATGACTGCATAAGACCACAGAAATTGCCAGAAAATGCAGGGCTTCTCTATATCATGTTGGGGCCTGTATGTTTAAAGTAGAAAATCATAGCTAAATTGATTCAGTCAAAACTGGACATGTGGGGTTCTCGATATAACCGTTCAAATGTATTAATAGTAATGGAAATTACTTTTAAAATAATAAAAAGTTTACAAGCTTTTTCTTGTGTCTAATATTGATTAGACTGTCCCTTGACTAACTTTACTAGATGCCTATTTTGCGAACGACATTCACATATGACACTGTAGAATGCTGCAAAATTATATCCTTATATGACACATAGTCTAGAAGGGAAATTAGTTTTTCCAGCAAAATTTTAACATTTTGTGATATAGTTTTATAGACGTGATTCTTAAAATTTTCCCGATATAAAGAGTGTTCCATGAAGTTTCGGCACTGAAACCAGATGAAGTCGACTTCTTGTCACGATATTTCGGCTGCCGACCATTCTGCTTTCTTCAGGTCAGTGTGTTTTGCTCTGGAGATTGCTAGTTCACATCACAACCTGCATTCCCAAAATTGGCTCGAAGACGCATGGGCAAAGGCAGACGCTACATGAGCGACCTGTGTCTAGCTACGCGCCCTTTCCGAATTGCTCCATCTATGGCGCGCAAGCTCATGCGTAGTGAGATATTACACGCGCTCTCTCCGTCGGAATTCGCATTCGTGGAGTTAAAATTCAGGTGTCAAAATTAATAAAAAAAATATAATATTACACGTCGCTAGACGTGCCATAGGCCATAAGATGTTTTCTTTCTGAAGAACACCTTATGCAGTTAAAAGCCGCCATCACGGTTAATAAAATATTGCTAACCATATTTCCATTAATTTCTTAATAATAGAATCTCAGAAAGATCTCGTTGAGGCCAGGATTTCCGTGGCGCAGTAATCCATGGAATGTTCTGTGGAGATACAATATTCAGCTATAGCTAACTTACTGAACTACGAAAGGCGAGTGTGGTGATCGTGTTCAACGGATGTTTCACGCACTGTGCACGTTGTCTGACCAATTTGAGCTTTGTCACACTGGCAAGGTACTCTGTACCGAGAAGACCCCACGTCTTTGTAGGTGGGCAGAGATTACTTTGACATGGTGCTTTTTTTCTATTTTTAAAAATAATATTCTACCTAGTTTCGAAGTAATATGGCCAACGTACGGGAGGAATGCCATGGAACTGAACCGCTGCTTCTCCTCTTGACCTTATGGATGGTGAGGTTCTTTCTTCCTTAAAGCTGTGCTGATCTGTTGTGGAGAACATTCATTACCTCTGAACACTGACTGAAGATGTTCCAGCTTCTTTGCAAGGCTGTCTCCATCAGACACTACATGTACCCGGTGAACCAACGTTCGAAGACGGCCATAGCTTGTGATAGGTAGTGACAGCTAGTATTGTTGATAAAATATCGTTATATATCGGTTTTATATTTTTCGCAGATATATCAACACATCGATACAGAAACGGCAATATCGAGTGCCGATATTTTTATTTTATATTAGATCTTTTTCTCAATTTTAGGCAAATATTTGAAAGTGTTCTTTTGAAATTAAAATTGTACATTATTTTACTTTCATTGCCTGAGGGATTCTTACTACTTTTTAATCTTTCATCAGTCCAGTCTTTCTCTTTGACTGAGTGAAGCAAGTATAGTCGGCCAAAAGAAGAAGTCCAATAGCAGTGGGTGGTGGTGGTATGAAAGGAATAACAAACTTTTCGATGTGAAGAAATAGCACAACATCTGCGTTAAAAACAAATTTTCTGAAAATGATGAAGAAAAATCTAAATGACTAGATTGCTCTTTGCAGTGGGCGTAGACATGTGAGCGGAAATGCTGACGTAATCAGCGTTCAGTGCTACCAGCAGAAAGTGCAACGTTTAGCTTCACCACGCAATTTTCTCTCTACAGCTACTACGTAGCTGGCATTGGCAGAAATGAAAAAAAAAGAAAAAAAACAGTGAAGTCGGCATGACGGGTTCCACACAAATCCTATAAGTGACGAAACAGAACGACGAAACCATCGTACACCTCTTATTGTGCCACTTACATGCAGTTACCATTGTTAGCAAAGTGGTTATCATCAAACGAGAATCTGCATTTTTTCCTTTCAATTTTTGCTCTAAGAAGGATAGGCAGGTTGCTAGCTTGTTGATGTGCAGAATATCTAATAGTAAATTAATACTTAAAAATAAAGCTATAAAACCGGCACTATACTTACAATGTGCATTCGATATTTTTATAGGCCTGTAAGTCGATAATTTATCCATCGATATATCGATATTCTCTTAGATACATCTAGGGCCGATAGTAACATCTTTTGAAATATCGATTTATCGGACCCGATTTTTTGTAAATATCTGCTAGATGCCTGCAAATACATCGCTGTATATGTGTGTAAAATCTTCGTCGCCACTGTAGAACCTTGCACCAAGGAAGCAAGGTTCAAATGGCTCTGAGCACTATGGGACTTAACATCTGTGATCATCAGTCCCCTAGAACTTAGAACTACTTAAAACTAACTAACCTAAGGACATCACACAACACCCAGTCATCACGAGCCAGAGAAAATCCCTCACCCCGAAGGAGGCAAGGACGAGAATGTGTTTATGCGTGGCCACATCCTCCTTCTACAACACAAATGCACAGATGAGTTAATACGGTCCTTTATTTACATGAACTGAATACTTAACTGGAATAGAGTCCACGTGTTGTGGTACAAGTTCATAAGCAATAGTCCTGTTTCAGGCAATGTCGGTAATCTTGCTGTTACAACCTTTAGTCCATAAATTGTTCGCTATCATCACTGTCGTAGCCTGAGATGAACTACACCCGCTCTGCGATGGAAGTGACAGACGCCAAATTGGAGTGTGAGTCAGTGAAGTCCTCAGCTCAGCGGCGGAGGCCTAAATACATGATGTCGAGAGGGTGTTGGCGGCGTGTCTCTGGCCTCTCTCGTGATGAGCGCGCTTAATCCGGCGCCTACATCGATTATCGCGCTACATCTTTGCCGACCGATGTGCTGGCGACAGCTTACACCAGCAAAGTGGGGACTAACGGGAAAAAGGAATGCCCCAATGATCCATCCGCTTCCCGTCTGACCAAGAAGTCCAGAAAAGGCCGACAGCCGCCCTTCTCCGCTTCCATGGCAAATATGATGTTCTCAAGGATCTAATTCAGGTGCTGCAAAAAGCGTGACAGTTCTGTGTTTATGTTGTTGTTGTTGTTGTTGTTGTTGTCTTAGGCCAGAGACTGGTCTGATGCATCTCTCCATGCTACTCTATCCTGTGCAGACGTCTTCATCTTCCAGTACCTACCGCAACCTACATCCTTCTGAATCTGCTAAGTTTATTCATCTCTTGCTCTCCCTCTATGATTTTTACCCTCCACGCCTCTCCGATACTAAACTGGTGATCTCTTGATGCCTCAGAACACGTCCTATCAACCGATACCTTCTTCTAGTCAAGTTGTGCAACAAACTTGTCTTCTCCCCAGTACTGTTCAATAACTACTCATTAGTTATGTGACCTACTCATCTAATCTTCAGCATTCTTCTGTAGCACCACATTTCGAAAGCTTCTGTTCTCATCTTGTCCAAACTATTTATCGTCCATGTTTCACTTCCATACACGGCTACACTCCATACAAATACTTTCAGAAACGACTGCCTGAACCTTAAATCTATACTCGAAATTAACAAATTTCTCTTCTTCAGAAACGCTTTCCTTGCCATTGCCAGTCTACATTTTATATCCTCTCTACTTCGACCATCATCAGTAATTTTGCTCCCCAAATAGTAAAGCTCCTTTACTACGTTAAGTGTATCATTTCCTAATGTAATTCACCCGACTTAGTTCGACTACTTTCCATTATCCTCGTTTTGCTTTTGTTGATGTTCATCTAATATCCTCCTTTCAAGACACTATCCATTCCGTTCAACCGCTCTTCCAAGTTCTCTGCTTTGTCTGGCAGAATTACAATTTCATCGAAGAACCTCAAAGTTTTTAGTTCTTCTCCATGGATATAATACCTACTCCAAATTTTTCTTTTATTTCCTTCACTGCTTGCTCAATATACAGATTGAATAACATCAGAGGGAGGCTGCAACCCTGTCTCGCTCCCTTCCCAACCATTGCTTCCGTGTCATGCCCTCGACTCATAACTGCCGTCTGGTTTCCGTAGAAATTGTAAATAGCCTTTGGCTCCCTGTATTTTACCCCTGCCACCTTTAGAATTACAAAGAGAGTATTCCAGTCAACATTCTTAAAAGCTTTCTCTAAATCTACAAATGCTAGAAATGTAGGTTTTCCTTTCCTTAATCTTTCTTCTAAGATAAGTCGTAAGGTCAGTATTGCCTCACATGTTGCAATAATTCTACGGAATCCAAACTGATCTTCTCCAAGGTCGGTTTCTATCATTTTCTCCATTCGTCTGTAAAGAATTGGTGTTAGTATTTTGCAGCTGTGACTTTATTAAACTGATAGTTCGATAATTTTCACATCTGTCAACACCTGCTTTCTTTGGGATTGGAATTATTATATTCTTCTTGAAGTCTGAGGGAATTTCGCCTGTCTCATACATATTGCTCACCAGATGGTAGAGTTTTGTCAGGACTGGCTCTCCCAAGGCCGTCAGTAGTTCTAATGGAATGTTGTCTACTCCCGGGGCCTTGTTTCGACTCAGGTCTTTCAGTGCTCTGTCAAACTCTTCCCCCAGTATCATATTTCTCATTTCATCTTCATCTGCATCCCCTTCCATTTCCATAATACTATCTCGAGTACATCGCCCTTACATAGACCCTCTATGGTATGTCCTCCTTCCACATTTCTGCTTTTCCTTCTTTGCTTAGATCTGGGTTTCCATCTTGACACTCATACAAGTGTTTCTCTTTTCTCCAAAGGACTCTTTCCTGTAGGCAGTATCTGTCTTATCCCTAGTGTGATATACTTCTACTTCCTTACATTTGTCCTCTAGCCGTCTCTGCTTAGCCATTTTGCACTTCCTTTCTATCTCCTTTTTGAGACGTTTGTATTCCTTTTTGCCTGCTTCATTTACTGGATTTTTATATTTCTCCTTTCATCAATTAAATTCAATATATTTCTGTTACCCAAGGATTTCTAGTAGCCCTCATCTTTTTACCTACTTGATCCTGTGCTGCCTTCACTGTTGCATCCCTCAAAGCTGCTCATTCTTCTTCTACTGTTTTCCCCCGTTTCTGTTAATCGTTCCCTAACGTTCTCCCTGAAGCTCTGTAGAACCTCTGGTTTAGTCAGTTTATCCAGGTCCCATCTCAATAAATTCCCATCTGTTTCCAGTTTCTTCAGTTTTAATCTACAGTTCATAACCAATAGATTGTGGTCTGAGTCCACATCCGCCCCTGAAAATGTCTTACAATTTAAAACCTGGTTCCTAAGTCTTACCATTATATAACATATCTGAAACCTTCCATTATCTCCAGGACTCTTCCGTGTGTACAATCATCTTTCATGATTCTTGGACCAAGTGTTAGCTATGATTAAGTTACCCTCTGTGCAAAATTCTACCACGTTGCTATCTCTTTCATTTCTTACCACCATTCCATATTCAACTACTACGTTTCCTACTCTTCCTTTTCCTACTATGCTATTTGTAGTAGCTTACCCGAACTCCTATTTTTTATTCATTTTTTTAACCTGCTCCTCCATTACCCCAATTTGTTTTTGTATATATAACCCTGTATTCACCTGACCAGAAGTCTTGTTCCTCCTACCACCGAACTGTGTTTATATAATTAAAAAATCTATGTGGTAAGGTAATTGTCACATCGCTTTACAATACTGAACTGCCGTCAGCGAATTATAAAAAAACAAACATGAGTGTTATATAAATGGCAGTTCCAATTATTCAAGATTCGCTCCTAGGTATATGGGACATTGCTGGTTACTAAATAAAGAAGAGCAACAAAAGTGTAAAAAAATAGTGGTAGAAGCGGAGGGCATTACTGGTAGGGCAGACCTCTGCTTCAGAGGACGGTGCCTAGTACAGAAGGACCATCTGATGACCCGACGCCCCCGCCACCTTCCACCTTCACGCAGCCAGCACCTGCTCGCCCTGGGCGCTTCACGACCACGACCAGGTGGGCTCACGCGCGCCGTGACGACCCGCTCCGCTCGGCCACGCACCAGATATTCCCAATAATAAGCCGGAGCCGGCCGAGTGATTGAGTGCCGGGCTGGGTCCGGACTCCGGCGCCTCATTACAAAGAACGGCTGCGCGTGTGCCGCGAGGAAGCGACCGAGCAGTCATCTCAGGTCAAGGGCGCTGCAGCCGTTGGTCGCGCGCTTTAACGCGTCACCGCTTGCTTGAAATGAAATGAAATGATCGTGTGGCGCTCTCGGCCGGGAGGCCTCGTCCGGGAAAGGTCGGCCGCCGGGTGACGCCACATTGGGCGATTTGCGCGTCGGTGATGGTGAGGCGATGATGAGGACAACACAATACCCAATCATCGGGTGGAGGAAATCTCCTACCCGGACGAGTATCAAAGCCGGGCCCGCAGCCTGGTAGGCAAGCATAGTTACGACTCAGCTAAGCAGGCGGACACCGCTTCCATAGTAACGGCTTTCGCCGACTGGTTTTACTCTGGTCAAGTCTGCAGAAAGAAACGAAGAGCGTACTTGGCACAGAATACTCCCTCACCTTGCAGTGCTCACATAGTTTGCATATCGCACTCTTGCTACGAAACTGACCCAACTAAAAATATCGCGTTTTCCAATATACGTTTTATTGGCAATAATGAAACATTATTAAGACCAACAAATTTATCAGCACGACGAGAATGGCATAAAATCAAGATCAAATAGTGTTTTAATGATGTCTAGTATTAACAGCAAATAACTGTCCTTTATTGCAAATATGTCAGTTTTAGTGTCTTTCTCATACATCTGTTGCCTATTCAGTCTTCTGACACTTTCCCAAAATAAAACGTTTCATGTTCCAGTTGCAATTATTGGTCATGTTTTATCTCTAATTAAATTCCACTTTGTGTAGCACAATTTTGACTAATAATCTTTTGGTTACCATTTGCTGCAAACACATTACGTTCATGGGAATTACATATATTTAACAAAACTTTTCACAAGCTCGGAAGTACAAGAATGAGATTTTCACTCTGCAGCGGAGTGTGGGCTATATGAAACTTCCTGGCAGATTAAAACTGTGTGCCCTATCCAGACTCAGACTCGCAAACTTTGGCCTTTGCGGACAAGGGCTCTACCAGCTGAGCTACCCAAGCACGACTAACAACCCGTCTTCACACTCCATTTCCTCCGATACTTCGTCTCCTACATTCCAAACTTCACAGGTGTTCTCCTGAGAAATTTGCAGAGCTAGCAGTCTTGGAAGAAAGGATACTGCGGAGACATGGCTTTGCCACAGCCTGGCGAAAGTTTCCAGAATGAGATTTTCACTCTGCAGTGGAGTGTACGCTGATGTGAAACTTCCTGGTACATTAAGTACAAGTCACATCATAATATCATTTAACATTACACAACTCGAAAATAATGGAATCATAATGAACAAATCAAATATTCAGCTGACACTGAGAACGTCTTTGCAACAAGAATCATAATAATTCTTTGGAATGATATTTTTATCGAAATGTAGAATATGCATCTTCTTGATTTCAGGCAGAGAAAACTGGTTAGAATAAGCTTTAAACAATCTTCTTTCTGATCTACAAGCAATATTATAAATGTCACTTCCCTCCACATTAGAATTGGTAGCAGCAACAATAGAACTTATTTCATTATGAGGTTTCATTAAAGAGGGTGCATTTCTGTCACAATTTGGTTTATGAAGTACTTTATCACGTTATTTCTTTCCTGTTTCATGAGCTTCTTTTCAGATTAGCAGAATGTCCATCCTTCTAGTTATCGTGCAATATGACAAGCGAAAGCCCTGAAGACAACGTCATTTTCCTGCATGAACAGAGAAGAAGATGACAGTATTGTTGAAAAACGACACAACTCAAAATCAAGACAATTCAGAAAATAATTCTTCCATAGTGAAACAACTCAAAATGACAATAATACGTAACTGCAAATAGTACACGATATTCGAGGGTATCCTGTTTACTTGGAAGATCTAACAATGGTTGTATTAGAAAATGACGGATTTTTTATTACGAAATCAGAGAAATGCAACATTTCAGTTCGTTATAATTAAAACTGACGGAACCCAAAATTCCGTGACATTACTGTTCAAAACTGTCATTAATTATTATTTAACCGTTCTACGGTTGTTATGGTTGGTTAAAATGACTGAAATAGAAAAATCACCCTGGTCGTTTATGATTTCAATCCAAAAGAACGACACAACTCACAACAACACAGTTTAGAACCTCGTAAGAACGTTTTTCTAGCTATGGAATTTTCTCAGCTAACATTGCAACGCTTTCGTTGCCCTGCGCACGCTCCCGCCCCATGCAGTTAACGGGAAAACTATGAAATTATAGACACACTCTTTTGATAACTATTCAGATATCATTTCTTCAACTCTGTGATAGTAATAACAACACCAAATCGAATATTTTTGAGTTGCGTCACTTTTGTAGCAAGGTTGCGATGCATTGTGCACGCGGGGAAATGCAAAAAAAGTTTAAAAAGCCGGCTGGTGACAACGCATAGAGCGCCTGTGTACTTTAAGATAAGACTGCTGCCGAACGCTCCGTTTTCTACGAACACGGGTCCCATCCGTATGTGTTACGCAGGTTCGGCAAAGTCGGCGATCTTCCACTGTAGCTGTCACATGATCAATTACATGAGTATTTTTAAAACGGAGTTTTTTATTCTTTGCCCTTTTCCACTCTGATTGTTAGAACACATTTTTGTATCGACTAAACACTATTTTAGAACGCAAAAACAAGAGAAATTACCGTGTAACGCAATTATATTTTAGCATCCTCATGGATCATAGGCAAGACACTCCAATTTCAGCGTGGCTGGAGAATACTGAGAACGAGAAAGGTATTCGAGACTATAGTTCTAGCGATGAAGATGATGTTCTGGAAGAGCATCTGGCATTCCTCTGGCGCAAAGTCAGCCATGGACCTAGGGTTTTTTTTTGTGCCAGTGATACAGAGGGATTATGTGCGTCGTTGCTGTGACTATGGAAGAAAAGGAAATAGAAGTACTCGGAAAGTGTGTAATGCGTGTAGCATATTGATTTGCTCTCAACATCCCAAGATCATCTGGATGTCTTGTTCGGAGGACCATCCTGAGAACAGTGTTTGTCAGGATATATGTATTTTTCAGCAGAGTCAAAGTCAGTGACGTCATTTTTGCTTTACTTCAAAACCGAGAACGACACAGCAGTAGACGAAGTAAAGCTATTCTCTCATTTAGGAAGCTTCATTATACTGGCTGGTGGATGTAGAGAAGCTATCAGATATGGAATGCAATAGATAAAGAAATGAGCTGCAACCATATATTACTGTAAGAATGGAAAACCAAGAACGAGGAGCTCGGATTAAAACAGGAAATACAGTCTTTTTCCCCCAATTTATCAATCTATACGTCGAAGAAGCAATAATGAAATTTAAAAAAAGTTACAGCAATGGGAGTGAAATTCGGGGTGAAGGGATGTCGCGATGTTATTGACAAGAATCGTTGGTTCCTACATTTTTGTGCAAGAGAACAATTACACGACCTGTTTAATGCAAAGTCTTAGTGAGTACAGAATATGGATGGAGAGTAAACCGATGAAAGACGAAAGTAATGAGGAGTAGCGGAAGTAGTGGACGAACTGAAAGAACTGTGCTATTTTGGAAGCAAAATAACACATTACGGAAGAATCAAGAACGACGTCTTAGCAGGTGTCCTACCAACCTGTTCGTTCTTCGTGTGTTATCCATATATTCCATTCCTCGCTGATTCCCCGTAGAAGCTGCTCATTCATTGCCTTATATGTGCTCCTAATTTTTAACATTCGTGTGTAACACAACAACTCAAAAGCTTAAATTCCCTTCTTTTCTGGTTTTCCCACAATCTATGTTTCACTGCTGAACAATGTTGTGCTCCAAACATACATTCTCAGAAATTTCTTCCTCAAAATACGGCCTAATAGAGTGCTCTTGGCTAGGAATGCCCTTTTTGCCAGTGCTAGTCTGCTTTTTACGTCCTGCTTGGCCCATCTGTCATAGGTTATTCTCTTGCCTAAGTAGTACAATTCCTTAACTTGATCACTTCGTGTTCATCAGTTCTGATGTTAAGTTTCTCGCTGTTCTCATTTCTGCTACGTCTCTTCATTTTCGTCTTTCTTCGATTTACTCTCAGTCGCTATTCTGAACCCAGTAGACTGTTCACTCAGTTCAACAGAGCCTGTAATTCTCCTTCACTTATCACTGAGGAAAGCAAGCGAATCTTACCATTGATATCTTTTCGCCCTGAATTTTAATTCCGCCTCTTTAATCTTGCTTTTATTTCCGTCATTGCTTCTTCGATGTATACAGTAGAGTGAACGACAGGGGCGAAAGATTAAACCCCTTTCTTACACCCATTTTAATCAATGCAATTCTTTCACAATCTTATGGCTCCTCCTTGATTCTTGTGCACATTATATATTAACAGTCTTTACCTGTAGTTTACCCCTAATTTTTTCAGAATGTCAGTCATCTTGCACCACTTTACACTGTCGAACGCTTTTTTTTCTGTTCGACAAATCTTATGAACGTGTCTTGATTTTTCTTCAGTCTTGCTTCCATTATCAACCGCAACGCCAGAACTGCCTCTCTGGCGACTTCGCCTTTTCTATAGCCAAACAGATCGTCATGCAACAGATCCTCAATTTCCTTTTCCTTTCTTCTGCATACTGTTCTCGTCAGCAACTTGAATGCATGAGCTGTTAAGCCGATTTTGCGATAATTTCCGCACTTGTCGGCTCTTGCTATCTTCTGAATGTTTGGATAATATTTTTCCGAAAGTCAGATTGATCGACAGACTCATACGCTCTACACACCAACGTGGATAGTGGTTTTGTTGCCACTTATCCCAGCGATTTTAGAAATTCCAACGGAATGTCATCTATCCAATCATCCTTATTCGATCTTAAGTCTGCCAACGCTGTTTTAAATTTTGATTCTAGTACTAAATGCACAGTCTCCTCCATATCGACTCCAGATTCCTTTCTCATCAGGTCTTCAGACATGTCCTCCCCCTCATAGAGGCCTTCAGTATTTCCACATATCCGTTACCTCCTCTGCATTGAACAGTGGAATTCCCATTTCACTCTTAATGTTACCGCCATTGCTTTTAATATCACCATAGGTTGTTTTAACTTTCCTGTTCTTCAGAACATTATTTGTTTTTCGATTTCTTCACAGTTTTCGTGCAGCCATTTCGCCTTAGCATCCCTGCACTTCACATTTATTTCATTCCCAAGTTACTCATATCTCTCTATTTCCGAATTTCCCTGAGTATTTTTGCACTTCTTCCTTTCGTCGGGCAGCTTAAGCATTTCCTTTGTTACCCACGGTTTCTTCGGATTCACCTTCCTTGCACCCACGTTTTTCTTTCCAGCTTCAGCGATTGTCCTGTTTAGAGATGTCCATTCTTCTTAAACTGCACGGCCTAGTGACCTACTCATTATCGCAGAATATATATCCTAAGATAACTTCAAGCGCACCGGCCGGATTGGCTGAGCGGTTGTAGGCGCTACAGTCTGGAACCGCTCGACTGCTACGGTCGCAGGTTCGAATCGTGCCTCGGGCATGGATGAGTGTGATGTCCTTAGGTTTAAGTAGTTCTAAGTTCTAGGGGACTGATGACCTCAGAAGTTAAGTCCCATAGTGCTCAGAGCCAGTTTTTAACTTCAAGCGCATCTCTTCATTCTGTAGTATTTTCGTATCCTACTTCCTTTCACTTTGTTTCTTAAACTGCAACCTAACCTTTACCAAATTGTAAGCCGGGTCTATATTTGCTCCTGCGTATGCCCTACTACGCAATAGCTGATTTCGGAATTTCTACCTGACGACGATGTAATCTAATTGAAATCTTCCCCTAATTCACGGCCTTATCCATGTACACTTCTTCCACTTGTGATTCTTAAACAGAGTATTCGCTGCTACTAGATGAACTTTATTGCAGCTCCCAATTACTCTTCCTCCTTTGTCACTCCCAGTACCAAACCAATATTGTTACGTAAGTCTTTCTTCTACTCCTTCCCCTAAACTGCATTCCAATCCATGGCGGAGGATTTCTCGTTATCGACATTGATTTGCGGATATGTTGCTCCTTGTCTTTAATCGTAAATTTATTTTAATAGTTGTCGTTTTTTTCCTGTGTTCTGGAGACTTACCCAATTACGCTCTTCCTGAGGAAAAAAGATTGTTTTCTTTTGAGTCCTGGAACTTTGGAGTTTATGTCTATAAGGTTTTATTTTCTAAAAAAAATAGTTTAAAAAAGAAACGAACCATTACCATCGTAGAGACCAGCACAGCGACAGGGGATCTGGGGAAGGGGAGGGGGGGAGGGGTAGAATCGTGGCTGAGATGAAGCTAAGTTGTGTTCATTCTTTTCTGCAGGTCTAAACATTTTCTGTTTCATATTTTTAAAAAGCGGTAAACCGCAAAAGAAAAAAGGTTAGGTCAGAGGTCTCACAACTACATTGTGATGCAAGATCCATGTCACTTGCCAGTTCAAGTTGCGGTGGAGACTGGTGCAGTCACGGTGTTTATTATTCATTTTATTTAATGGATCTTCAAATTGCTAAAAGAAATGCTGTAACGAAATGTGAAAAAAAATGTACAACCTAAGTCTTTGCCCAAGGCCGACTTAGTACGCTGTGTCATAAATGTCTGCTATGCGAACACAAAGCTGCTCCACCATACAAACGTCTCTGAAGAGGTACAAATCGTCCGTCAACGATACGGATTTAAGCTTTGTTCGTCACTGAGGACCCTCATGTCAGTGGGATAGTTATGGGGGAAGTGGACGTATTGATTATATTAGTATCACTGGGCAAAATCTCTACAATAGTAACCGGATACTTACTGTAGAAATTTGCTGACACCGACGCTAACATATTCAGTCCGCTCTGGGCAACTAAAAAAACTTTTAAGGCAACCGTTGTAGAGGAGCGGAGCATCTGGGTTCGTGTCCCGGTTTGGCACAATCTTTCACTCTTCACCACTCATTTATTTCATTACTTGAAGGCGGCTAAAGTTCTGTTTTCTCGTGATATAAATACCCGCTGTCATCCTTTGGCATCAACTAGAATATCGCATCTCGTAGAGTTCTGTCACAGCGTGATGTGCTTCGGGCAAGGGAGAGACTGTTTGTTTACTCTTAGGACAATGTATCTTTGACATGTTGTATTGTATGTTCTGTGACTATGTAATAAAGTGTTGTTAGACTGCTGATCTCTGCTCTACTGTGATTCACGACATAAGAATTTGAGAGTCCATGCTGTGATACGAATGATCTTCCAGTATGCGAATATTATATAGACACCGCGAAACTCACAATTTCTCGATTGTCTCACGAAATACAGAAACAGCTTGCAAAATCGGTAGCAGACATAAAGATTCCCGGGTTTCGGTTGCCCGTGAAACTAACGTTGAATCTGCGTCTAAAGTATATTACCTCTGAATGAGACAACATTTTTACTGAAGACCATAGCATTCAAACGACATCACAGTATGGTTCAAATGGCTCTGAGCACTATGGGACTTAACATCTATGGCCATCAGTCCCCTAGAACTTAGAACTACTTAAACCTAACTAACCTAAGGACATCACAAACATCCATGCCCGAGGCAGGATTCGAACCTGCGACCGTAGTGGTCACGCAGTTCCAGACTGAACCGCACGGCCACACCGGCCGGGACATCACAGTACTATGGGACGACAGTGACCAGCTGCTATTCAGTCACGAAGCTCGTTATTTAGGTATTCGAACCTTCATACACATCGCAAATGGAACGATTCGTAAAGCAGGATTTTTGCAAAGTATTCATAAATTACTATTTCAAACATATGTAGAAGTGAGGCGCATTGGGGGACGCAACTTCTGAAACCAATTTCATTTTTAAATTCGTAGTTCAATGTTTCACAAATTTATAACACTGAGATTTTGAAATACGTTGTTCAGTGCATGAAAACTGTTTACAATGAGTGAAAAGTACAAGCCTGGAACTGAGAAAGAAAAAGAATCCTCTCGTCTGTACAGCTTTTACGGATGAAACACCTCCCAGTTTCAAAAGATTCGAAAAATACTGTCTGAAAGCTTTGCAAGCCCAAAGAGAAGCTAATTTACTTAGGACTAGAGTAAAACAGAACATTTGAGCAGAGGAATTACGTACCAAATTGCTCTTCGTCCACGTAAAAGCGGAACTGAATCCACACGTCAGGCGCTGATATTATGTTTACAGTCGAGACGTGGCGAATATAAACACGAGAACGCACTGGTGTACAAAAATATTGTGATCTTATTCAATAGATTAGGTGAGTGAATGACCTTTAATAAGGTAGGTGAACGAATGTCGTCTGTCCCTACGACCTCTACACGAACACAAGATAGGATCGCAGCATCAGAAAAAACGTGAAACCGGGAATAACACGAAAATAAAAGGAGCCTCGCTAATCAGCAGAATGGCCGTTTGATGCATCGCAGTCCGCGCTAGCGGTGAATCGTTAATTTAAAAGCCGTGTTACGTCCGGTCTGCGGTACGCTGCCAGAGCCTTTATTCCAAGCGGTATTTTCATGTGCGCCGAACAGAAGTGGCCGATACCTGCACTGATGCGAGGTTTCGCGTTGGGAATGCAGTTAATTAGAACAGTCAAGCATGCATCCGCTGCCCGCCTATTCATCGGCAGGTAAGCTTTGTGTAGCTGTAGCGTACGTACAGACGGAAGAATTCATGAAAAGAACCGTGCCCCACTGAGGTCAAGGTATGTCTCCCGTTTCTGTTTCCGTGTGTTGACGTAAATAGAAGTTAAAAAAGAATTTATCTCAATTACAATATCCATATAAACTCTGTAGCGTATATTTATTTCGTAATTTTTGTGAGAGGCATTAGTGTTAATTAGTGTCCCCGGTAGGCCGTTCCGTCTTCACCCTTTTTATAGTTACACTAGCTTTGTGACCGCTGATTCGCTTGCTTCAACTGTTTGGCCTGCAGAATACTTTTTTCTTTTGTTTTTATTTAATCGAATTTTTATGTTGTTCACGCTAATCAAGGCCGTATAAGCATGGTCTTTTCCGAATGTACTTCTGACCAAAAAGCAATTCGGGTAGGTGGCGTCCAAGGTTTTTGTTACTCATACCTTTTCCGTTCTTGTGTAGATATTTCCATAGAAATTTTCATCCCCTAACAAATACTTCTTTATATCTATGCTAGAGGTGGAATACCATTTTCCTTCAATTTAGCTTCAATTTCTCTTTTAATCTAACGAAACATTTTCTTAAAAAATTTTCATCTCGTATAGCACTTCATTAAGGGTGGAATTCCTAGAGCCGGTCGCGGAGGCCGAGCGGTTCTAGGCGCAACAGTCTGGAACCGCGGGACTACTGCGGTCGCAGCTTCGAATCCTGCCTCGGGCACGGATGTGTGTGATGTCTGTAGGTTAGTTAGGTTTAAGTAGTTCTAAGTTCTAGGGGACTGGTGACCTCAGAAGTTAAGTCCCATACTGCTCAGAGCCAATTGAACCATTTTTCTAGAAACACTGAAACATTTTTTTTTTTTGTTTTGTTTGTAACCTAGGAGTCAAATACCAATCACCACAGATGAAGCCTTAAAATCCTCTGATAGTTCCTTAGTAACTATTTATTTTCAAAAAAACTTTCACCCACTATTTTAGTCCCTTAGTGGTTGAATTTCATAAATGCTCAAAGTTTCTTTTTTTTTCTGAGAATTTTCGTAGTTCTAGCTTCAAAATTCCCTTAATAGTGACATACTTCCAAAACGTTTTTCATCCCCTATTTCACCGCATTTTGAGGCCCCAGTGGTCTAGCGGTAGCGTCTTCGATCAGTAACGACAATATCTTCTCGATCCCGGGTTCGAAACCCGCCACCGCTTAAATAATGATTGATAATCAGCGTTGGCGGTCGAAGACTTCCGGCATCAGAAGTCACTCTCATTCTGCCGAGGGCCCTGTCAGAAAAAAAGCGGAGCAGTGGACAGAGGTTCAGGGTACTCTCTTGTCCTTGGGGTGGGATGCTGCCCCGAAAGGTGGAAGAATCAGTTATGATCAATGGTATGAGGATGCAGAAGGCAATGGAAACCACAGCATTAAGGACACATAACGGGTATCCACAGGATACACGCAACTGAAAACTTGTCATGATGATGTCTCCATTGGCATAAGATTCCAGAATAGTCTACCATTCGGATCTACGGGGAGGGAGGGGGGGGGGGGGGTGACCGCCAAGGAGGAGGTGAATAACCAACGATAAGATAACGTTCTACAAGTAGTGAAGGTGAATGTCAGGAGCTGGAACGTGGTAGGGAAGCTGGAAAATCTTAAAAGGGAAATGCAAGGGCGCAATCTAGATATAGGAGGGGATAGTGATGTGAAATGGAAACAAAACATGGACGAGTAGTTGGTAATATAAACAGAAGCGTGAAATGTATGACGTGAATAGGATGCGTTATGAACAAGAAAGTAGGACAGAAATTGTATTACTGCGAATAGTTCAGTGATAGGATTGTTCATATCAGAATCGACAGCAAACCAAAACAGACAACGATAGTTCAGGTATACATGACGACATCAGAAGCTGAAGATATACACAAAATATATGAGGATATTGGAAGGGTTATGCAATAAATAAACGGTGATGAAAATCTAATCGTCGTGGGCGACTGGAATGCAGTTGTAGGGGAAGGAGTGGAAGGAAAGGTCACTGGAGAATGTGGGCTTTGGGCGAGGAATGAGAGAGGAGAAAGTCTGATTGCGTTCTGTAATAAATTTCATTTAGTAATAGCGAATACTCTGTTCAAGAATCACAAGAGGAGGAGGTATACTTGGAAAAGGCCAGGAGATACGGCAAGATTTCAGTGAGATTAGAGCATGGTCAGACAGAGATTCCGAAATACCCCCTGACTTTCGTAAAAATATCATCCACACAATCCCGAAAACCGCGAGAGCTGACATGTGCGAGAATTATCGCACAGTCAGCTTAACATGTAATGCATTCCAGTTGCTTGCAAAATAATATGCACAAGAACGGAAAAGAAAATTGAGAATGTGTTAGATGATCAGTTTGAGTTTAAGATAGGTAAAGACACCAGAGAGGCAATTATGACGTTGCGGTTGATAATGGAAGCAAAATTGAAGAAAAATCAAGACACCTTCATGGGCTTTGTCGACCTGGAAAAAGCGTTCAACAATGTCAAATAGTGCAACATGTTCGAAATTCTCAGTAAAATAGGGCTAAGCTATTGGGAGAGACGAGTAATATGCGTACAAGAGTCAAGAGGCGATAATAAGAGTGGACGACCAAGAACGAAGTGCCCGGATTAAAAAGGGTGTAAGACACGGATGTAGTCTTTCTGTCCCACTATTCAATCTCTACATCGAAGAAGCAATGATGGAAATAAAAAAAAAAGGTTCAGGACCGGAATTAAAATTCAAGGTGAAAGCATGGCAATGATACGATTGGCTGGTGACATCGCTATCCTCAGTGATAGTGAAGAAGAACTGTATGATCAGCTGAGTGGAATGAGTAGTCTAATGAGCACAGAATATGGACTGAGAGTAAATCGAAGAAAGACGGAAGTAATGAGAAGCATCAGAAACGAGAACACCGAGAAACTCAACATCAGGACTGATGACCATGAAGCAAATGAAGTAAGCTACCTAGGCAGCAAAATAACCAATGACGGACGCAGCTATGAGGCTAGTACTGGCTAAAAGGGAATTCCTGTCCAAGAGAAGTCTACTAGTATCAAACATAGGCCTTAACTTGAGGAAGAAATTTCTGAGAATGTACGTTTGGAGCACAGCATTGTATGGTAGTGAAACGTTGACTGTGGGAAAACCGGAACGGAGGAGAATCCAAGTATTTGAGACGTACTGCTATAGACGAACATTGAAAATTAGGTGGGCTGATGAGGTGAGGAATGACAATGTTCTGCCTAGAATCGGAAAGGAGCACTGACATCTGTCAAGACATGAGGGAATGACTTCCATGGTACTAGAGGCAGCTGTAGAAGGCAAAAACCGTAGAGGAAGACAGAATTGAAATACATCAAGCAAACAACTGAGAACGTAGGTTGCAAGCGAGACTCTGGGATAAAGAGCTAGAACACTGATCAAGCAAATATAAAAATAAATAAATGAAAGAGTAGGATTTCGGACACTCGCTTCTTAAACGATGCTTACAGTACAAGATCTACACCCTGCACAAACTTCAAGTTTCTATCCTGAGCGGTTTGGTCTGGGCGATGAGGGGTCAGTGAATCACTCTGAACCTATTTCGCCGCCTTAGAAGTTTAATTTTCAGAAACACTGAAACACGTATTTTTTTTTTAATTTGTAGCCGTAAAGTCAAACACCAATGTTCATAGATGTAGCTTTACAAATATTTTAGTAGTAATTTAATAACATATTTTCAAAATAAGTTTTCACGCACTATTTTACAATAATAGGGCTAAATTTCTAAATGTCATAGGTGCACCGTTTGCCCACAATGGGGGTTGTATGTTTCGAAACTGGACCCTAATAGCCAATAGCTGAGATGGGAAATCCTAAATGCTTCACCATCAACAGAGATTTATCACAAATGTGTAGCCTGATATCATTCATGACTATTTGACTGGGCCCTGTCTTCTTCCCAACAAGCGCTGTTAAGGAAATTACCGTATGTTTCTCCGTGAAGTACAATCGGAAATGCTAGGAAATGTCCCGCTAGCACCCACGCAACGATGGTGGTTTGAACATGGCGGGGCGACTCCACTCTTTGTTGTTGATGTTACAGTTCATTTGGACAATGTTTTCTCCAGTGGGATTGGCAGGGGTAGGCCATTTCTGTGGCTACCGTATGCTCCCAGCCCCACCGCTATTGGCTTCTCTTTGTGGAGAAAGACGAAGATTTGGTGCACCAGACAACGACAACCACTCCAGAAAAGATGGTTGACGGAGTGGCTAAGGCTGCAGCCATTCTTTTTGTAACGTTTAATTGTTTGAACCGTCTTAGAGAGTCATTAACACACAGGCGCTAACTGCGTATTAATATAAACGAACGACATTATTAGCGACATCTCTAAAACGAAATTTATCAAATTGCAGCTTGAACATCGTCTCTGAACTTCACTACAGAGCCAAAACATTAATGGCTCTGTAGAGGGCAAACGTTGCACGTGTGACGTTTTTTCCACATAAAAAGTTCTATCTTTTCATTACCTCCAAACACTGTCCGCCAGCTTAGCTGGCTGCTAACGTGCTTGTCTCTCACGCAATCGGGCCCAGGTCCGATTCCAGACAGAGTTGGAGATTTTCTCCGCTCGTTTTATCGTTCTCATTATCATTTCGTCCTCATCGCCGGCGCGCAAGTCACCCAGTGTGACTTCGAATGAAATAAGATTTGCACTTGGTGGCCGAACTTCTCCGGATGGGTCCTCTCCGCCAACGATCCCAACCGCTCATCTCTATTTTACCTCCAAACATTAAAAATTTTTATACACATAGCTTTTTTACACGCAGTATATACATATATCTTTAATCAGTAAAACGCAGAAAATATTTTGCTCGATGTTTAGTCGGTTTCTCCACATCCCCCCGAAGTTTCTCTCAGTATATCTGAAACCACTGTATAGATAAACATTTTATCTATACAGTGGGTCTCAGAAATGTAGAGAAAAACTTCGAGAGGTTGTAGAATGTAGAGGGTGTCTCGGGGAGAAAATCTAGGGCGGAAACCCGTGTCCGGATGCGTCATCCAACGACGTCGAAGTGTTAGGCGCCGTAGCCTGCTGCTGGTGCTACAGAAGATTGCTGAAGATTAGAAGGGTAGATCACATCACTAATGTGGAGGTGTTGAATAGGATTGGGGAGAAGAGACGTTTGTGGCACAACTTGACTAGAAGAAGGGATCGGTCGGTAGGACATGTTCTGAGGCATCAAGGGATCACCAATTTAGTATTGGAGGGCAGAGTGGAGGATAAAAATCGTAGAGGGAGACCAAGAGATGAATACACTAGGCAGATTCAGAAGGATGTAGGTTGCGGTAGGTACTAGGAGATAAAGAAGCTTGTACAGGATAGAGTAGCATGGAGAGATGCTTCAAACCAGTCTCAGGACTGAAGACCACAACAACAACAACAACATAGCCTGCTGCTACGCCACCCCTTCGAAGGAAAACGTGTGCCGACGGATCATAGGCGGAAATCTTGCAGTGATATCTGTTATTCAGTGATCGCTACTGATAGCCACGGTGGCAAGTGGAGAAAACGGAGCTAGCAGCTGCGTAGACTGGCCTTGCATCCTATGAACGAAATGCTCTTTTCCCTTGGCGGTTGACGATTTCGGACACGGATTTTAATCTACATTTTTTTCTATACATCGAAAAACACTGGAGATTTTGGAAGAAAAGTGATCAGCGAATGGAAACCAGTGCCCGAAGCTGTCATCCACTGAGGCAAAAGAGCATCAGGTTCATAGGGGACAACCGTTGGCTATGCAGCAGGAAGCTCAATCTTCTCCATTGGCGATCGTGGTAAGCAGTCGCGATCATTGAATAACAAACAATATTGCGAAACGTTCCGCCCACGGTCCATCGGCGTACAAAGTTACGTTTGCTGTCGAAGGTGTGGCCTGGTAGCAGGCGCCAGCATCTACAATTTCGTCGCACTGTGGAGATGTTGGACAGACATGGGTACTGATCATCATCTCTACAACCCTCAAAGTTTGTCGCAACATGTCTGGAACACCCTGTATTTTCAACATGTTTATCTAGTCAAATCTTCCTTTTTTGAAACTGTATTAAGTATGTGTAATGCTGGATTTACATTAGGAGGAAGAGTTGAAAATAGTGATTAATGATTTCTGAGCATTTCGCCCGTAGAGTACTTCATGATGTGGACTGTCGCTGATAATCAAACTAAAATACATTATTTTTATATGTCACTCGTTTGTTTATCATTGAGTGCTTCGATAGTTCACACCACCAAATTTAGGAGTAGAACTATGTATTTACGTTGTTGGTGTTACTGCAGAGCACAAACACCTTTTTATAGCAGCAAGCCAAGTGAAAACGGGTAGTATTTAGTCGTTTGGTGTAGAACAGAAAGTTACTTCATAATGCAAACATGCAATTTTCGTGATGATGACGATGGCGTGAACTATCGAAAGATGTGCTGATGAAATAATCAGGACACTTGCATAGAAAACTCTTTGATATGTATTTACTTATTTGTCTTAGTCAGAGCAAGGTGCTTCTGGAGAAATGAAGAGTGGTGGTAGATGGGATGCAAATATTTTCAATCATTTAACCAAGTGCATGCAAATGCTTCTTTTTTTTCATTTTTTTTTTCATTGTTCATTTTGGCGCCACCGTACTGAAATAGAGTTTATGTGGAGTTCTTCCGCTATTATTGGTAGTGAATACAAAGAGGGAAGCTCATGTCATGGGTTAATAATTCATCACAACGACTTATGCTACCTTCTGCCTCGAGGAAACAGCATATGTGTCTAATTAACGTGCGTTTTTCCGCAGAGAAGATAAAGTAGAACGTTTGAAGAGTAACAGCAATGATGTAAATGCATATACCGAGCACATTACACGGTGATTGTTCAAGAGCGTCAACGTGGAAATTTGTTGCTCACGTTTCGCAGTTAAGTAACTTACAAATGATTGGGAAAATCTCCCTTCATAATACACTGTCACAATTTTTAACAAGAACTCTGTGTTTCCAGTGAATAAATATTTTTGACTGTTGTCACTGACCAATGAACTACTAGCCTCAGTTAAATGTCTTTTGAACCTGTAGCAGTATCAGTATCCCTCCAAGCACGGTATACGTACATTTATCAGTATCTGTTTATTGTTTGGTTGTTTCACATTGAAACTTCCTAAATTTACGCGTGTCGTACTTTCGCGAATTGTAGACACAGTTTTCGACGTTTGTTGCCTTTCCTTAACCAACTATGTAGTAAGTTTGGAGTGTTCTGGAGAATGATGTTTTGTACTGGTGCAGATGCGTAGGGTATTTATATCAAAATCTGTGTGTCATAATGTTGCATCCATAAGAAACATGAGGCCACCTGTACATCATTAGCTCTGTCATCTTTGCCCAATCAGAGCTCAGTAGGGCGTTTCTCATTGGTGGAAGGTTCAGGCCAAGTGGAATGTTTCGATTTGGCAGGTCTTTGATGACAGTGGCTTTTACTTACATGTTGGACGATTCGTGTAGCGTTGTATCCGAGACGATGCGCGAATTTGTACGATCTTTCGGGTAAACTGGATAACCCCTTCAACACAAATGGATATGTTATATGTAAATTTGTGAAGTATTTTACTTTTCTAATTTAAACGACGTTATTCAACTTGCGATTTGAGATAAGGGAATCTACTGTGAGTCTAATAATAGTGGGGCAGCTATTTTCCTTTTACACATGACTGCCATAACTCTGGAGTTGTTCCTATTTTATTTTTGGCACACAGACGAACTTTAGTGATGTGTCACCAAGGGTGACTTGATTCCATTAGAAAGTGCAGTTAAATGTATTACATTAACTCTCTAGTCCTTGGCTTCATCTCGTGGAGCATCTAGGGCACGTCTTTGTTTTATTAGCCAAGAGTGAGGTCCAACCCAACGGCTTTAGCAGGTTGGATGCTGCCTTCCATTTAACTACACGATTTTGGTATGAGGTTGTATTTGGTTAGGCGAGGTTAGGTTAGTGGTGCTCAAGTTGTAAGCTGCTGAATTGAGTCAGGCACATGCCCAAGTTTTTAAATGGTCAGGCATAACTGACTTCGTAGTATTTGGTATTCGTCTCTTGGTCGGAGAGATTGATTTTGAAAAGATCTGTGCGAAGAAGAGAGCTTCTTGACTTAGAAATAGTTCGACGTGCCCCTGTTTGGGACTTCGAATATTGCGGGACTCTGAGGGATAGTGGCCGTAGTCGGACTAACAGTAATTGAAGTTAAGATTTTCGTGCAGTTTAAGTGATTTGATGTAGAGCTCAGTGCATTTCGCTTACAGTCGTTACTGTCTACAATGGATCTGCTTGCTCTGCAGAATTATTTGTTTTGCTTTGTTGTACCTGCAATGTGTTCAGTAACAACCTGTGTTCGGCCTCCGCCAGACGTGGTGGCCGAGCGGTTCTAGGCGCTACAGTCTGGACCCGCGCGACCGCTACGGTCGCAGGTTCGAATCCTGCCTCGGGAATGTATGTGTGTGATGTCCTTAGGTTAGTTACGTTTAAGTAGTTCTAAGTTCTAGGGGACTGATGACCTCAGAAGTTAAATCCCATAGCACTCAGAGCCACTTGAACCATTTGTTCGGCCATCATTCGGAGTCAATTTGTGTGTGATTTGAATAATCGAATGATTAACATTGATATTCCGGCTCTACCCACATTATAATTCTACACTATCATATTGTCAATTTTTTTCTTTAATAATCCCAATTCACTTATTGATTTGTTTAATTTTTTCGCTGATTCGTCTCTGCTAAATTAATGTGCCTCATTAATGAGCCACGATTCTTTAAGGGCTTAAAGCAACAATTCATGACCGAACACCTTTTGATCAGTTGGGACGTATTCAGATCTAAAGTGATACAGTCGCCTTCTGGTAGCGAATTGATCTGGAATGGTTATTAATTTTTCATTATTTGTAACCCGACGTCCAGTGAAGTTGCACCTTCATCCATGGTTCTCAGTATTTCGTCCCAGGAATCGGCAAGCTCAGCAAATGGTTCAAATGGCTCTGAGCACTATGGGACTTAACATCTGAGGTCATCAGTCCTCCAGAACTGTGAACTACTTAAACCTAACTAACCTAAGGACATCACACACATCCATGCCCGAGGCAGGATTCGAACCTGCGACCGTAGCGGTCTCGCGGTTCCAGACTGTAGCGCCTAGAACCGCACGGCCACTCCGGCCGGCCAAGATAAGCTGCCCACAACCCAAATCCGTGTTGGTCTGTGGAAAGCTTTCCTCTCTCAAAGAAATTTTTACATTCCAACTTAGGATAAACTCAAGAACTTTTCAGCTAACGGACGTTAAGGATATCTGTCTATAATTTAACAGGACTGTTCTTTTGCCTTTCTTATATAAGCGAGTCGCCTGCGCTTTTTTCGCTTGTAAGTTTGCGCTGAGAGAAAGATTCGGGGTAGATGCGAACTAAGTGACGAGGCAGTGCTGAACTATTTTCAGAACCCAACTGGGATTCCATCCAGACCTGGCGAATTACTCTGTCAGGGAGGGGAAAAGACTCGGAATCAGTTGAACAGAATAATAGACTGCAGCAGAATTAAATTACGCGAAACTGACGGGATTAGATGGGACGCTAAAAGTAGCAGATGAGATTTGTTATTCGGAAGGAAAACTAAATGACTGCGGCCGAACTAGTGAAGATATAAAATGCAACCGGTTGCTGTAGGAAAACCGGTTCTAAGAAATAGAAACTTGTTAGCATCGAATATAAATTTCAGCACGCCTATTAGCAGCTGAGTAGTAGAATGACGACAGTCAAAACTCTGTGCTGGACCGAGACTTAAACCTGCATTGGCTATTAATGCGCAACGCACGACCAGGCGCAAACTTCCATATATCGTGGTTCTTGTGTCACAAGCTGCACTCGTACGTAACGTATACTACCGTGCAGGAAGGACATACTTATTGAGAGTGTAGCGCCTGATATTGGTAAATGAATACGAAATTGTAGTGCCTGCGTTTTTAAGAAACGTGATGCAATTTTCCTTCGGACGTGCATGCATGTCAGAAGGAAAATTGCGTCGTACTTTTTAACAACACGGACACTATAGCAGTGCCTGTATTATTAACAAGTATGATGCAAACTTCAATGAAGCTACTTGCCTGGAGCGTAACCTCGTATGGAAGTGATACGTGGATAATAAAACACTTCACACAAAAAGAGAATAGAAGCTTTAGAAATATGTTACTGCAGGAAAATGTTGTGGGTTACATGGGTAGACCGAATAAATAAGGAGGCATTGATTCGTGTCTGGGAAGAAGGAAATTTATAACACAGCTTGACTAAAGAGAAAGATCAGTTGATTAATCTTGTGACATCACGGGATCGTCACCTGGTAATAGAAGGACGTGTGGACCGTATAAATTGTAGAGGGACTAGCGACGAATACAGTAAGCAGGTTCATATTAATTTAGATGAAGAGGACTGCACTGCATGAACTGGAGTGGAAGGTTGCATCACATCAGTCTTCGCACTGGGCAACACAACAGCAACACCAAGAGACCATCAGATTAGGATGTAGAGGCGATTCTAAAGGATACCACTAAAGCCCCCAAGACTATTAGAAAGAAAAGTGTTCCTCATTCCATTAATGACAATTGCGACACTATTGCACAAGATAAAAAGGAAGATGGACTGACAGTAATCATCACTTTAAAAGGTCCTAGCTGTCAAACACGCAGTTAGCAATCCTTCTATGTGTTCCCTTCGATCGTTCGTCACCTTTACTAATTACTGTGACGATTTGAAACAGAATATTCTGTCTATAGATGGCGTAATTATTGAAGCTGTTTATTTCACGCGGAAGCCAAGCGCTACATTCACGGTGACTTAGTTCTTGCACTATGTCAGGCTGCAGCTGAATTTACTTCCCCACAATGGCTCATTCCACACATACGTTGGAGATTGGCATTGACCTAAACAAGGTTTGAGGGATTGCCGTGGGCTGTCTTAAATCACCATACTTAAGAAACTTTACCGAACAGCGAGAATTGCTCCACCAATAAAAGAAATGGCTGTATGCTTGTGTTTATATGAAACTTGGTATGTACTTAACAGACAGGACCCATCTCTTGAATAGCCGGCCTAAGTGGCCGAGCGGTTCTAGGCGCTCCAGTCCGGAGCCGCGCTGTTGCTACGGTCGTAGGTTAGAATCCTGCCTCGGGCATGGGTGTGTGTCATGTCCTTAGGTAAGTTAGGTTTAAGCAGTTCTAAGTTCTAGGGGACTGATAACCAAAGCAGTTGAGTCACATAGTGCTCAGAGCCATCTCTTGAATAGCTGCCTATGGTAATTTATGACCTCAGTCAAGGAGAAACATTAGGAAGGAAGCCCACGATCTTGCACAGTCATCAAAGAAAACTCACAGAAACAATGGAGGGCAACTTAGGGGCACACAAATGAGTTGGTGAAACCTGCCTACAACTTGCACCAGGACCACTTTGTTGCTGAGATACCTGGAGACTGTTCGAAGACTGAGGACCGAAGTGGGGAGCTCCAAGAACAAATTACTAGTATGAAAGGTACTAAAAGATGTGAGATGTGACTCCCACGCGTGAATGAGGAAAAACTCACGGGAGGCGTATTTCCACCTGTCCTAAGTATCCGGTACCGTGCAACAATACGATCCTACTTATGGCGATAGAGGAGGCAGTAACAGTGGTAGATTACTGTCAAGTAAATTAAGCTGCTAAATTCTTTTTCCCTTTCCCTGTGACAGTAATAGTTGGTACTCTTTTAAATTAAGTACAATAACTTACTCGATACTATAAGGTATCGAGCGGTTCGAGGCGCTCCAGTCTGAAACTGCACGACCGCTACGGTCGCAGGTTCGAATCCTGCCTCGGGCATGGATGTGTCTGGTGTCTTTAGGTTAGTTAGGTTTAAGTAGTTCTAAGTTCTAGGGGACTGATGACCTCAGTTGTTAAGTCCCATAGTACTCAGATCCATTTGAACCATTTTTTTAACTATAAGGTATATTAGTAGTGCAGGGGATGTAACTTGTAATGGCCCTTTACAAAGTAAGATTCAGGAGTACTTTCCTAGTTTAATTCTCATTCCACTACGAAAACGCGTGATACCGGTATTAGCTCAGCGTCTCTGAAAATCAGCTGAAATAGATACAACTGAAAGAACCTCCATATCCGATGTAATCCTTATCAGATTCCATACAGGACAGATATTTTTCCACTGTGAAGATTGTGTATCAAGATTTCTCGAAGTGTACAGATGCTCTTGACAGCCGCCTGGAAAAAATTTCTGAACAGAATCCTCCGCTCCATGTCAGACAACATGGACACTGGACATCGATAACGGGAAATCCAACATGTGCTTTCCTCAAATGACATCCTGAGCGTTACGGATAACGGCAGTCAGACAGATGCAGTATTCCTCCTCTTTCCAAAAGCATCTGACTCAGCACCATACGGTCGATTATTGTCGAAAGTACTGTCATACGAGGTATCAAGCGAAATTTGTGACTGGACTGAGAAATTATTGGTAGGAACGACGCAGCATGCTTTGATAGAGAGTCGTCCACGGATATAAAAGTAACTTCAGAAGTGCCCCAGGGATGTGTGTTACGACCCTTGCTGCTGATGTTGTATGTTAAGGACCTGACAGACAATGTAAATAGTGACCTTAAATTTTTTAAGGTAGTACGAATATCTGCAATAAAATACTGAGCAAGGCTGCTCAAGTGTTAGGCACATCTTGATAAAATCTTGAAGTGGTTCAGAAGTGTTCGGTCCTGACCACTCGTCGCGTACAAAGTGCCAAAGGGATTCTGCGTTCTCGGAATGCTATACAACAATTCAAGCAAATAACATTAATAGTTTTTATTACAAATAATAAGAACAACGATACTTAACTTGTATTTACAACAAGTGGTGGCCAGCGATGGGCGAGATGCAAAATAAATCACAGTCCGTTACTATATGTAATGCTCATAAAAGTTTGTCACACAATTTGTGGAACACTAATAACTCCTATCGTAGCAGATGTCTCACTGCGTCATTCCAACCAGTTTGGTTATTATGACATTCCGCCCCTTCTCATTTCAACGCTCCTTAACTACGGGAAGTACCCTCTGGCACGCACGGCGCAGCACAAATGTGGGTGATGTAGGTAAAGCACCATTTTAAGAAAATTAAAGTGTTGTTTAAAAATTTTTATTCTTTGCAAGTGTAAGAGCTGACGATCTGTTATGTACAAATGCGTCTTTGTTTTCATGAATTGTTGTCAGAATTCGGTGAAGTAACAGAGACACGAAATTGTATTATAAGCAGAAATGAGGCAGCGTACTCGCAATAAAGAATAATGCTGAGCAGCTCTTTTCTCACAAATTGAGTAGGGATAGATATCGAAATACATGAACAAAAATTTAAGATCTTTAATTCAAGAGAATTAGATTTCAGATGGCTACGTTATGTTATTACTTACTGTGAAATAAATCGAATAATACACTCATTTCGGAGTGACGTCTCGACAAGTTTATTATTCTTTATAAGCAGCCGGCAAAAGAGACGTGTCGAAAGTCACTCCAACGCGAAAGTATTACCCGTCTTATTCCCCGAGATGAAAGTATCTAGTGGATAAGTCTGAAAGCTAGATGAAACTGTTTGCAGATAATGTTGTTAACCATGAGAGGATAGTCAACGGCAGAAGAATGTAGCTTACTGCAGGAAGATATGCAAAGAATTGATGATTGTCTTGGAGACTGACTCTTTGCTCAGAACGTAAACAATTGTAAAATGTTGCTCATGAATAGGCGAAGAATGTCTTTGGTGTACGATTACATGATTGGTGACACATCACTTGAAACTACTATAAACTACCCGGGAGTAACCATCCAGAGCGATCTGAAATGGCGAGCACTACGCAGATTTTCAACAAAGTCAAGCAGCAGACGCTGCAAGGGAGGCACTATCGATCACGCACAGTTTTACTTGTGGAATCATGACAACGTGAACTACACAGCTTGTGCTATTAGGATTCTGTGCCTCAGTCCGTACAAACGGAACCCTTCAACGATAGGATTAATTTAAACATCAACCTTAATATCAACATACTCAGCAAAATCAAAAGGAGTTCGGTTAGTTTCAGCTAAAAAAGAAGCAAAACAAGCTAAGGCCAAAGGAAAAGAAGTAATAATAAACCACGAAGTTCAGCAAGAGCCAAGATTTATTAAATCGATATCATATCACAAAAAAATATATTTTTGCCTTTAGAACATACATTGCATTAATCATCGGTCAAAAGCGTAATAGACGAACATTGTTGCATGCAAACGTAAAATGTAGGTTGGAGTCATGTTTAGTTAGTAAATTAAAAATATTTTATTAAATCTACATGTATAAACTGATATTCTCTGCTCACTTGTTTTTGTATGTGCTCGTTATTTCTGAGGAGCTAATACAGAAATCTTGATCAATATTGGCATTCCTGGCCGGCCGAGATGGCCGAGCGGTTTTAGACGCTACAGTCTGGAACCGCGCGGCCGCTACGGTCGCAGGTTCGAATCCTGCCTCGGGCATGGGTGTGTATAATATCCTTAGGTTAGTTAGGTTTAAGTAGGTCTAAGTTCTAGGGGACTGATGACCTCAGAAGTTAAGTCCCATTGTGCTAAGAGCCATTCGATTTTGGAATTCCTGGGACAGATATCTTGCTAGTATTTACATCGAAAACAAGCAAAAATCTTCGAGAGTCTCGATTCACACACACACACACACACACACACACACACACGCACACACACACACACACACACACACATATATATATATATATATATATATATATATATATATATATATATATATATATATATATATATGTGTGTGTGTGTGTAATATATCAAGGAATCCGCCTCAGTTGCGAAAATTTTCTGGTCTTGACCCAGGTTCCGGCTAGAATAATCTAGCCTTCTTCAGAAGCATAAAATTACTATAACAAGCCAGAGTAAGGCACAGTCAACATTAAAAATTAAAACCTATAGTACCGTGGTAGCACGTAAAATTAAAACTACTTCACTTCGAGATGGTATTTTTGCAACTGGGGCAGATTTTTCAATATATTAGTCTATCACAGTTGCTGACGGGGCATGCTATATATATATATATATATATATATATATATATATATATATATATATATATATATATATGTGGGGGGGGGGGGGGGTGTATGTGTAAGATTAGAATGGACTCTTCATCATACACTGTCTGCAATACCGGATAACAAACCGCAGCCGGCGAGGGTTGCCGGTAGTTCTACGTTCTAGGGGACTGATGACAGATGTTAAGTCCCATAGCGGTCAGAGCCATTTCAACCATTTGAACAAACCGCACTGCTGGTGGCGTCCAAGATGTCTGTCTGCCATCGTGATGTGTACACGCATAACGTCGGGCACACTGGTCTGCTGGTACTCTCTCTTCTTCGGCGATGTGCACCTGCACCATCCTCCTTCAGCTGACGCCTCTTCCGCAGTTCAACCAGCAAAAGTACCCGCAGCTATTCATCGTAAGGGGATTACAGAGCATAGGTGTAGGTGCAGAATTCACCAGTGCAGATCGCCAAGAAAGCGTGCATTCTCGTTTGGAGTCGGATTTTGTAAGGCTAGCGGTTATAACTACTTTTTAAATTCTGCTTACTTACTAGTTTAACTTCACATACTACTCCTCCACTTATTAATGCACTAACGAACGAAGAAATAGTGTTCTTTCCTTTCGACCTTCTAGTCTTAAATTAACCGCAGGCCAGGGTTTTACAACTTCCCCATCTCTTTTAAGAGTCTTAATGTTGATCACAAGAGTGTGCGGCGAACTGTGCGCTTTGAAATGAACTTATCCGCGTTCTTAATTTTTTTGCGAAAAAACCGGAGGAGAACCCCGAGAGGCGGGCAGGTCGCGGCGGCGGCCTTTGAAGTGCTTCTTGTCGCTGGAGGCCGGGCTGCGAGTAATTACGGCTTACACAGAGACGGCGCCCCGCGGCGCGGCGTGTGCTACACGGAGAACTTCCTGCAGGAGCGAGCAGCAGCGCCGACCCCCTGGCAGCCAGCGTGTGCGCCGCGGAAGGCGCGGGCACCGGCCGACACGCGTCTCTGCCGCTCTGCGCACCCGCGAACAGCAAGTACTGTCTAAACAGACGAGTGAGGACAGCATTGGAAAAATGGTACATGAAGATAAAGGAGAAACTAAGCACTGTTTAAAATGCACTCTCCCTAACATGCCTACTGACATCATTATTGTTATTACACTGAAGCTACAAAGAAACTGTAAAGGCATGTCGGTTTTGTTGTGGTCTTCAGTCCAGAGACTGGTTTGATGCACCTCTCCATGCTACTCTATCCTGTGCAAGCTTCTTCATCTCCCAGTACCTACCGGAACCTACATCCTTCAGAATCTGTTTAGTGTACTCATCTCTTGGTCTCCCTCTACGATTTACCCTCCACGGTGCCCTCCAATACTAAATTGGTGATCTCTCGATGCCTTAGAACATGTCCTACCAACCTCTTCCTTCTTCTACTCAAGTTGTGCCACAAGCTCTTCTTCTTCCCAATTCTATTCAATACCTCCTCATTAGTTATGTGATCTACCCATCTAATCTTCAGCATCTTTCTGTAGCACCACATTTCGAAAGCTTCTATTCTCTTCTTGTCTAAGCTATTTATCGTCCATTTTTCACTTCTGTACATGGCTACACTCCATACAAATACTTTCAGAAACGACTTCCTGACACTTACATCTATACTCG
Organism: Schistocerca gregaria; assembly: GCF_023897955.1. NCBI lineage: Eukaryota > Metazoa > Arthropoda > Insecta > Orthoptera > Acrididae > Schistocerca > Schistocerca gregaria. Next base: position 119,442,101 of record NC_064920.1, read on the forward strand.
ATGTTAACAAATTTCTCTTCTTCAGAAACGCTTTCCTTGCCATTGACAGTCTACATTTTATCTCCTCTCTACTTCGTTCATCATCAGTTATTTTGCACCCCAAATGGCAAAACTTCTTTACTGCTTTAACTGTCTCATTTCCTAATCTAATTCCCTCTGCATCACCCGACTTAATTCGACATCATTCCACTATCGTCGTTTTGCTTCTGTTGATGTTCATCTTATATCCTCCTTTCAAGACGCTGTCCATTCCGTTCAACTGCTCTTCCAGGCCCTTTGCTGTGTCTGACAGAATTATAATGTCATCGACGAACCTCAAAGTTTTTATTTCTTCTCCATGGATTTTCAAACCTACTCCGAATTTTTATTTTGTTTCCTTTACTGCTTGATCAATATACAGATTGAATAACATCGGGGAGAGGATACCACCCTGCCTCACTCCCTTCCCAACCACTGCTTCCCATTCATGTCCCTCGACTCTTATAACTGCCATCTGGTTTCTGTACAAATTGTAAATAACCTTTCGCCTCCTGTATTTTACCCCTGTCACCTACAGAATTTGAAAGAGTGTACTTCAGTCAGTCTTGTAAAAAGCTTTCTCTAAGTAGACAAATGCTAGAAATGTAGGTTTGCCTTTCCTTAGTCTATTTTCTAAGATAAGTCGTAGGGTCAGTATTGCCTGACGCGTTCCAACATTTCTACGGAATTAAAACTGATCTTCCCCGAGGTCGGCTTCTACCAGCTTTTCCATTCGTCTGTAAAGACTTCGTGTTAGTATTTTGAAGCAGTGACTTATTAAACTCATAGTTTGGTAACTTTCACATCTGTCAACACCTGTTTCTTTGGGATTGGAATTATTATATTCTTCTTGAAGTATGAGGCATGCCTATTCAAATACAGAGATATGTAAAAAGGCAGAATACGGCGTTACTGTCGGCAACGCCTATGTAAGACAAGTGCCTGGCGCAGTTGTTACATCGGTTACTGCTGCTACAATGGCAGGATATCAAGATTTAAGTTCCAAACTGGTGTTACAATCGGAGAAAGAGAGATGGGACACGGAATCTACGAGGTAGCGATTTTCCCGTACGACCATTTCACGAGTGTGCCGTGAATATCATGAATCCGGTAAAACACCACATCTCCGACATCGCTGCGGTCGGAAGAAGATCCTGCAAGGCCGGGACCGACGACGACTGAAGAGAGTCTATAACACTAGCATCTGCTGCAATTTGCTACTGCTGTTGTACCATAACCTTAAAGCAGGTTGTGACATAAAACAATCTTATTAAAGCAATTATGGTACAAAGCAACAGAGCAGTGTTACCCCCTGAGAGGAATTTTGTTGTGTTGACCGTGTTGTACCTAACGGAGGTGGCTTATCGGAAGTGAAAGTCAGAATTACGGAAATATTTGAACAGTAACAAACAAAATTTTGCATATCTGAACTGTTTAACGGGTAAAGAAAACGGTCGCCAGCCTAACTAGGCAAGAGAATGATTAACATTCTCGTTCAAGAAAATAATTAGTAACTTTAATGGATAAACACAAACTATACTTTCTCACACGCGAGTGCAGTGAACTCTTGACACATACGTATGTTTTAAGATTGATCATACGGGGCTGTCCACAAATCCGTAAGAGTACTAGGAGGTGAAGATCTCTTCTGAATAGCACGTTGCAAGGCACCCAGGATATGGTCAATAATGTTGGAGTCTGGGGAGTTTGGCGTCCAAAGAATGTGTTTGAACACCGAAGAGTGTTCCTGAAGCCACTCTGTAGCAATTCTGGACGTGTGATGTGTCGCATTGTCCTGCTGGAATTGCCCAGTCTGTCGGAGTATACAGTGGATATGAATGGATGCAGGTGATCAGACAGGAAGCTTACTTACGTCTCAGCCTTCTTTGTGTGTCTCTGTCACTGTCTCCCCTCTCAAGACCACAGTCTCCTCCGTCCTGTCCCACTGTTATCGTCTCCTCTGACTGTCACCCTCTCAATGTTGCTTTCTCTTGCAGCTACGTCTCATGCATTCCTTTCCCACTAACGCAGCTCTAGATAAATGCTTCGAGAATATACAGTTAAAATGCGGGTTATATGCCCCATTTGACTAATCTGGAGAATGTTGTAGTATTCAGAATATGACCCTGTACTGTAAGGTACTTATAGTCACCAGATCCCTCTATTGGGTATACAAATTGTCCCTATCGAAAAGTTTCTATTCTAAATAGAGGCCGAGATATATCGCCCTGAAAGATCTCGTTTTGTACACGTCGTTTTGGCTAATAATGGTAGCATATGCTGTGGCCTAAGACCCGATCAGAAAACTGAACTATAATCTTCTTTGGAAAACTAACTTATTTGGCTAGATCGCTATGACAACACAGTTACTGGATTACCACTTTCGCCAAAACGTATCGGCATTGTTGGAGCCATAAAACTGAACAGTGATATTTAAATCATACAGTGCTTACACTACTCTGTCATGTTGGAACTACCACTGTCCCGTTCTGTGGGTCCGAGGATGGCAATATATATTGCCAAAAGTAGTACTCCAGTAATTGTGTTAACACATCGATCTTGGGAAGTAAATTGGATTCCCAAAGAAGACTACAGCACCAAATTATATATCACCTCCCGTACTGAGTGAGCACGTCAGGTAACCAGATCGTAAGATTGTCAACACTATCCATGCTTTCGTCGTCCTTTCCTACAGTGACTGAGAAACGTAGTTATGCACCCAGAAGACATGATCGGATGCACAGCATCGGCAGATATTGAAATGATCACGGTTACAATTGTCTGTGACACATAGAACGATCACCAGCGTGCATTAATATTGTTTGAGACAACGTTGTCAGCACCTGGTATGGACCGAACTTAGGGTCTCCATTTAGCGGGCTGGTCGAATCGTGAGATTTGCAGGTTTGTGGCGCGTTCGAATGTGACACTGGTCTGATTTTGGACTGTACGATCCCAGTTCAACACGTCTGACCACTACAAGGGCGCGTCGCCTTATTGTATACATTTCACATTGTAACCCTTTCTGCCAGGGTACTGGCACAGGACTCCGTGTCACGTTCTGTAGCTTCTCGAACCACAGGCAGGAAACTAGCAGCAGCCAGATTAGGGAATTTCCGCTACATCTGTAGGCTGCCAAAATAACAAATGACAGCATTTGGAGTGGTGCCATGACCGGGAAATATGGACTGGTGACGAATGACATCTGCGGTTCGGCACTACTCCAATTACCGCTGACGGTGCGAATGGAGGCGACCAGAAGAAAGTTGTCATACTTTCACCGTTTTAGAGAGGCACAGTGGTGTAACTCCTGGTGTTATGGTGTGGGGAGCCGTCGGGTACGACATCAAGTCACGCATGTAGTCATCGAGCCTTCTCTTACGGCAAAGCGATATCTCACGGATATCCTGCGTTCTCGTACTTGCTCTCAAGCGACGGTATTGTGTGCAAATTTTTACCGGGACACACATGACACGTGTCCACACATGACATGTGTCTTTATGAACTGTGTGTGTGATGTTGAGGTAGTCTCGGGACTACCAAAATCCACAGATCAGTCCCAAATAGAATATGTGTGGGTCCAGCTCAAACGTCGACTCCGTCCATGTGTCAATATCCAGTATGACAAGAATCAGTTACAATAGTCGTGGATAGTTTGTCACAGGAGAGGATACAACTATGTGACACCATCCAGTCCAGAGGGGGTTGCAACGTCATAGTGATAAGCGTGTTCATAATGCCCAGTTCTTTGTAAATGCGACTCGATTTTGTAATCACTGAAATAAGATCACATACGCTCTCAGCCTGTGAAGATTCATTTTGTTTTCTCCTCCCTTTTTCGGTGTTTCACTTCGTTTGTCAGGCAGTCTGTTTGGGATTTCTTTCTTCATTTCATCTTTTAACCTAAACCTACTATTTCTCACTCTTCTCCGAACTGATCATCTTCTCCGGTTCTGATTCAGTGTAGAACACTGCCATCAGTTTCTGTTGTATGTCACTACTCATGTACGGTAGAAATGTAATGAGCAAGTGTGGTATCAGAGTGAATTAAAGTGATATATCATATAGTAACTACTATTTTAATTATCATTACTATTATTTACTTTTCATTTCCAGTGCATGTTGCAATCATTTCCACGTCTACTACAAATATTGTACTAACAAGTATAGTGATCGTATCAAAGTTCGTTTTATTACTACTATTTTGTTCTCTTCATTTACAGTGAGTATTACAGTGAGGTAAATAACAATTATAAGTATTACAGTAATAACATGTATAGTGATCGCTACAATATATGTTGTGATTGGCAGGAGAGCCAACACTGCGTTACTAGAGGAGGCCGAAAGGCACGCGTTTTAGCTCAAGCAGGCTGGCGTGAGGTCTGGAACAGGACAAGGAAATTAGAATTTAGAAAAACGGACGTAGCTGATGGAATACTTAACTTTAATCCATTAATGGCGAACGTCGCTCGTGACAGTACATCATTCACAATATCAATGGTAACTGAATATGGCGGCTTGCTAGGTCGTAGCAAATAACGTAACTGAGGGCTATGCTAACTATCATCTCGGCAAATGAGAGCGTAGAAGTCAGTGAACCATTGCTAGTAAAGTCGGCTGTACAACTGGGGCGAGTGCTACGAAGTCTCTCTAGACCTGCCGTGTGGCGGCGCTCGGTCTGCAATCATTGATAGTGGCGACAAGCGGGTCCGACGTATACTACCGGACCGCGGCCGATTTAAAGGCTACCACCTAGCAAATGTGGTGTCTGGCGGTGGCACCACAATATACATAATAAATGAAACGTAATTTTCACTATAATAAGTATAAAGATAATAGCTACAATATGCGTCATAACTGAGCAGTAAATAATAATAATAAATATATTGTACTTCAGTCTAATTAACTATTCAAGTTTTTGACAAATATGAGTAATGACGCATAACAGAAATTTAGGACAGCTCACAGAGGGGATCAGCGTTGCAGAAGAGGCTGACTAGCTCAGGATAAGGTTAGCAGATCAGACGGAAGAAAGAAAACCGAAAAAGGTAGGGATGAGGAGAACGTGTAGTCTTGACAAACTCATAGACATACTGGTTCGCTGGTGGACTGAAGAAAGACAGCCGAATATGCCGAGAGACAGACCGACGAAAAAGGATAAGGCTTTAGGCGCCTCTTGAATGCAGAATGATTTTGGATAAGATTCAGTTTAGTGGGTAGTTTGGGTCACACGGCTGAAATGGGGACACAATTAGTGTCCCGCAAAACTGCATTTAAGGTGCCCGTGTCAGGTACTGCTGTTTCAGGACAGCGATAGTCGTTTGACATACGAGGAAAAGAAATGAAGGTGCTGGAGACTAAACGAGAAATAAAACAAGGCGAGTGTCAATCTCATCGCCTATCCAATCGCATCCACCCTAAATGAGCATGGGAAGAACGCACGTAATAAAACAATTTTAATTTTACGCTCACCCTCTACACGGTTGCACGGTTGCATGTGGCACAACTGATAAGTACTTTTCCGTCTGCAAATAAAGCAAAGGTCCCTAAACTGTGGGTGTCAACGCATGATACTCATGGCGATTATTTTGCATAATTCCTTCTGAATGAACGTTGAGCTGTTGTAACAGATAAAGACGTCGCATATTCCAAAATACAAAAAGTAGTTTTTTTTTTTTTGCTGTAGTGACGTGGCACTTCAATCTTAACGCCAACCGGAGGGCAGATTGCAAACACCTTGAGTTTACGGTTCTATTCATGCATCAGTCATATTACTACATGTAGTACACTATGTGATCAAAAGTATACGGACACCCCTAAAACATACGTTCTTCATATTAGGTTCAGTGTGCTGCCACCTACAGCCAGGTACTCCATAGCTGCGACCTCAGTAGTCATTATTCATCGTGAGAGAGCAGAATGAGACACCCAGCAAAACTCACGGTCGTCGAATGTGAACAGCTGATTGGGTGTCACTTGTGCCATAAGTCTGTACGCGAGATTTCCACACTCCTGGACACCTCCAGGTCCACTCTTTCCGATGTGATAGTGAAGTGGAGACGTGAAGGAACGCGTGCAGCACAAAAGCGTACAGGCCGACCTCGTCTGGACTGACAGAGGCCGCCGACAGTTGAAGAGGGTCGTAATCTATCCATACCATCACACAGGAATTCCAAACTGCATCAGGATCCACCGCAGGTACTGACAGTTAGGCGCGAGGTAAGAAAACTTGGGTTTCTTGTTCGAGTGGCTGCTCATAAGCCACACGTCATGCCGGTAAATGCCAAACGACGCCTCACTTGGTGTAAGGAGCGTAAACAACGAACGATTGTAAAGTAGAAAATCGTTGTGTGGAGTGACGAATCACGTGTACACAATGTGGCGATCTGATGGCATAGTGTGGGTATGGCGAATGCCCAGTGAACGTCAGCTGCCAGTGTGTGTAGTGCCAACAGTAAAATTCGGAGGCGGTAGAGTTATGGTGTGGTCGTGTTTCTCATGGAGGGGACAAGCATCCCTTGTTGTTTTTGGTGGCACTATCACAAACACAGGTCTACATTGATGTTTTAAGCACCTTCTTGCTTCCCACTGTTGAAGAGCAATTCGGAGATGGCGATTGCATCTTCCAACATGATCGAGCACTTGTTCAGAATGCACGGCCTGTGGCGGAGTGGTTACCATACAATAACATCTCTGTAATCGACTGGCCTGCACAGAGTCCTGACCTGAATTCTACAGAACACCTTTGGGACGTTTTGGAACGCCGACTTCGTGCCAGGCTTCACCGACTGACATCAATACCTCTCCACAGTGCAGCACTCCGTAAAGATTTGGCTACCATGCGCCAAGAAAGCTTCCAGCACCTGCCTGAAAGTATGCCTGCGAGAGTGGAAGCTGCCATCAGCGCCAAGAGTGGGCCAACGCCATACTGAATTCCAGCATTACGGGTGAAGGGCGCCACGAACTTGTAAGTAATTTTCAGCCAGGTTTTCGGATACTAGTGTACTTAGGAAAATATAGATTTCTGAAGGCGAATAAATCATGTATTGTAGCTCTACACATCATAGCGGCAGAGATTCGGCAGGATTTAATGCGAAAAACAGATAAGAGTAGGCAAAACAGGAGGTCAAGAAAGAGACGTTCACGTTAAGAAGGGCGTAACAAGCATCGTCGGTGATCAGCACTGTTATTCGACTTGTAGGGAGACGAGGCAGTGAAGAGGAATTACGGTGCAAGGGGAATGTACAGCAATGCTTAAGTTTGGGAGCCACACAACACTTCTCGCCGAACGTAAGGGAATTAGACCTGTTGAGCAGACTGGCCAATATACTTATACACAGTCGAGTCAAATTAACGTGACAGCCGCCTATGAAACGGCTGTGTTTGTAAACTGTTCGCGTGGTGCCGTGGGTCCAAGTATAACGTCCATGGTAAAATGGCACTGCTGTCCAAAAACGGCGACGTGGGAACTGTGGAGCACCACGCCCCATAGATGTCAGGGGTTAACGATGGCCGTGAAGATATGCGCGGGCGAGTAGATGTGCAACAGGTGAGCCCCTGACCGCCCAGATGAACAAAGAGGCTACCAGCAGTGTCTCCTCGGAGACTGTTTACCAAATTTTGATGCGTATGCACCTCCATGGCAGACGTCTGATTTATGCATGCATGCTGACTGCTGTTCATCGACGACGAAGGCTGGAATTTCCAGGACAGTACCTCAACTGGACGTCGACAGAGTGGCAGCGGGTGGCCTTTCCAGATGAACCACGTTTTATGCTCCATCGGACGGATGGCCGATGGCCTGTATGAAGTGAAACGTCTTGAAGCAAATATCGGCAACCAGGAAGGAGGACTGCGGTATGGGGACTGTATTCGCAGCGTTTCCTGCGTGATCTTGTCATTGTAGAAGACAAAATGCATCAACACAAGCCTGCATCTATCCTTGGAAATCGTGTCCACACCTACATGATTCGCTTTTCCTCGGTACGATGTCATCTTCTAGCAGGCCAATACAATGTGTTACCAACTCGCGTTGTACGTGCCTGGTTCGAGCAGCACCAGAATGAGTTTACGTTACGCCCCTGGCCACCTGACTCACCGAATTTAAAACCAATCGAGAATCTGGATTGTTCTGGCCACGCCACTGGAGTCAGCATAGGCCACATCGCAGTCGGTACCTTACAGAACCTCGATGATCTTCTTCCTGCACGTTGAAATCTGGTGGTCGCAGGACAGAGCGGAACAGGTTATGGTTGTGAAAAGCGGCCAAAATCAGTTACTGTCAGTTGCACAAAACACACAAACTTTATTTCCTAACGTCACTTAATCACACATGTCTTTAAAAGGATTAAGAAAACAATACGGCTGAAGACCTGAAAACAAGTTATTAAAAATTGCTTTAAGGGCTTCACGCGGCTGAAGGCCTTACTTTAAAATTTTTTTTTACGTAAATAGTCGGCTGAAGGCCACACATTGGACATAGAAGAACAATAACAAAGATTTTAAATGGAGCCGACTCTCTTTTTTAAAATCTGTTTTAAACAGATCAGTGTTCAATGCTGTTTAAGTCGGCTGAAGGTCTTCCATGAAAAAAAAAAAAAAAAAAAAAACTAGATGACTGAAGGCCTCACGCAGTACTTCACACTAAAAGAAAATCACAATCTGAAACCAACAGAACAGTGGTGCTCAAAAGTGTTCCAAAGGTCGGCCGGAGGAGGTAGCTCTAACGTACGGTGAGGTGAGACCGGCAGCCAAACCTAAAATTAAATAATCGGATGGGAATCCGATCCAGGGACGGCTGAAGGACCGATCAACAACCTAATACATTCCCTTCAGGCCGACCAACGGCACGATAACGGAAAATGCCAGCGTGGACGAAGATACCAGCAACACTACGTCTTTAAATATTGGCGTCTAAATACAGCCAAGGCATAACAACCCCTGAAGAATATGGAGAAACACCAAGGGCTGTCGAACTACACGCCGCGCCGGACAGCATCGAAACGGCGAGGAAAAACACACTGCGGAACTCTACGCTAGTGCACTCCACCGCGGAGACTTCCTCGCTGTTCTGTCCCAACCGACCGACTGCTTATTCCAGCACGCACACAGCATTAAAATAACTGCTCAGTCGAAATCAGTCAAGCGAGACACAGTTCCACGAAAACACTTCCACAAGATTTGGAACAGTCCTAAAAGCAACTACTGTGGAACAACAGGGACGAATCAGAAGTCGAGACAAGCGGTCAGCGACCAAATACACGTCGTCCGATGAGAGGACCAACCGAAAGACCAACCAAGGTCGTCCCCAGTCCAGTCATGTGTGTCGGCAACGGCAGGGCGAGTCTTGGCTGTCCGGGCGTCACTGCAGCTCCATCCCGACTCCTTGACGTCCGTTCGGAACTCGGAGACACGACGACCCGGACACACTGGCTCGGACCCAACCATGCAGAGGGACCATTTGCTCATTGGCCACCCCACATCTCTGCAAAAGGAAGGGACCGACACACGTCCGGCAAGATGACCGACTGACGAGGCCCAGAAACGGTCAAAAGACCAAATACACGTCGCCCGTTGAGACGACCGACCGAACGACCAACCAACGGTCGTTTCCGCTCCAGTCTCCTTCCGTTGGACAGTGCATGTGTGTCGCGAGCGGTACGCGAGTACTGATTGTCTGGACCTCACTGGCGCTGCGTCCTGACTGAACTCACTGCACACTACCACCCGGAAATACTATCGGTCGCTCCAAAGTGGTCTTATCGATAGCGCTGCTGCTGCCACTCACGGACAGGCAGGCCAGCAACTTAGTGACGCTAGTAAATCGGATAAGAAATGGGACAGCAATACCGCAAAGACCAAATGTCAAGTAATAAACTACACGGACACGAGTCGCGATCAGCCCTGTAAAAGGTGGCTTCTCATTCATTTGACAGGTGGTCACATTAATGTGACTGGACAGTGTACATGGGTAAGAAATAAAGGAAACAAAGCCGGAAA